>NW_018020900.1:0-81234 GCF_002006095.1 Pseudomyrmex gracilis | reverse complement strand
GTTGGAAAGTAATAATAATTATTATTACGTGTGCGCGAATTTCGTATTAATTTATAGCAAAAAGGTTTGTTCGTTATTTCTAAAAATTATCGAAAGACGTAGCCTGTGTATATATATCTGTATACATGTGTGTGTTGCCGTTTTTTGTTTTTTTTTTTTTTTTTTTTTTTTTACAATACCGGTTGGAAAGTAATAATAATTATTATTACGTGTGCGCGAATTTCGTATTAATTTATAGCAAAAAGGTTTGTTCGTTATTTCTAAAAATTATCGAAAATCGTCGTCATATCATTGATACTGAACAAAGTAATTCATTAAGCACACAGGATACATTTTGATACCCGCTTCACCAGCATAGACACGCGCAAAACGAACGCTCTGTATTTTTTTTTCTCCGCGCGTTTTTCCACGACTAAATATTCGAGCGATTTATCACACTCGCGTTCTTAAGTCGGAAGTTGAAAATTCCCCGGGCGGCGCTGCGTCGCAGGCGGCAGACGCGACGGTACGTCGTAATGCTATAATTAGCGTTATCGTCGTAACGGAGACGAGAGGAGGTATCGGGAAAATTGAGGAAAAGAGAGCGGAGAGGAAAAGTACCGCGCGTAGCCGGGAGAGACCCGGACCATTAGCCAATCTGGCGGTAATGCGATCGGAGCTAATGGCCGCACGGCATCCGATAGCTCTTAAATAACTCGCGAGCTGCGGCATTGCACGTACATACACACATACACAGATACGCGCGCGCGTTCCCGATTTTCCACACACACACACACACACACACATGCACCGAGCTCCCGGCTCCCGCTCCCGGGATTTATCAATTCGGCGGAACTTCCTCCTATCTGGACTCACCGCGAGAGCTCTCGGCATCGGGCCGATGAATGTTTACTGCGCGCGGATTGCATCTGGCAAGCTCGAAAATATTACAGCTGCTATAATAAAGCCGAATCAAATAACAATTAACTCTAAACTCGGCAAATGCGCTCTATATAATGCACACCGGCGCGGCGGCATCGCGCGAGACCAATCGCTTTCGCACGCGCGCGCGCGCGCGCGAGCGCAGTTCGCAACGTGCGCCGCAAATGCGGAGATTAGTGATGGGAAATATTTCTCGTGGACACTGCGCCGCAACAACAATGTCATTTCACATGTGTAACTCGGATAAATGAGAACGGCCGTATATGCATTTTTTTTGTTTGTTTTTCTTTTGTTGCGGCCGTGTATAAAGTACCAAACGTTTATCATCAAATTATCATTTTTCAACAAATATATTTTTCGCCGTTTTAAAAATCAACTTTGTTCCTACGCGTGCCTCTATTTATTTTACCTTTTATTTTTTTTTTTACAGCGGGATTTTTTATTCGAGAGTAATAAACATTTGTGTCTGCAATATCGTCGAAATAAAAAATAAAATAAAAGTTAACTCGCTGCCCTACGTTACTGACGCGCGCGCGCACGTTGTGTGCGTACGCACTTCGAAAAGACGAAAATACAGGAAAGAGAGATTCCTCTACGTATAGCAGAGCTATGTATAGAGATCTACAACCCCCTCAGTCGAGGGTTGAAACCATCGAGTAGTGATTCCTTAAGTAAGTATAAATCCGGATGATGCGCTCGTAAAGGACGGATGATGTTCTTTCGCGCGGCGTTGAAGAGGACGAGGGAGGCGGGCGGGCTCTTTTCGCGCGCCGAAAAGTCTTCTCGGCTGGACACCAAAGAGAGAGAGAGAGAGAGAGATCCTCTTTTCCAGGACGTCTTCTCGTCGACCGCGTCTCGTTTACGCGTCGCATTACACAGCCGACTTATGTCGTCCGGATGGTCGAGTTTTACGACATTTTCTTCTTCGAGATCGAGGCGAGTTTCTCGTGAGAGCTGGTGCGCGCGCACGGGAAAAAGGACTCACGCGTATAAACTCGCGGGGACGAGAGAACGCGGTTCATTTTATTATATCGTAACCGTGCAACGGCGGCGTCCTTACGGCTTTCTGATTGATAAGACTGCCACCAGGACGAGCCGTTTCACGGCCGTACGACGGAGCTGTAACGCGCGCGGTTCGCGTTGTTATGGTCCGCGAACTTTTTAAGACCGACCGGCCTTGCGAGAGCGAGCTCACTAATCTTTGAGGATCTTCGAAGCCGAAGCAAACGACGACGCACGTCCCGCTTCTGCCGCGGTATATATCGCGATTTTATCTGCTATATACGTTGCGCGATAATAATGATTCATCATCCGACACACGCTCAGGCGGCAGTTAAAAAAAAAATAAAATGAAAAAAAAAAAAAACAGAGAATTGTTAAGCGCGGACGACGAGGCGCTTAATTATGAGTGTTTAACTTTCAATTTTTTCGCTTAACGTTCGTTCAGTTTAAAAATAGCGCGAGATAATTGGACGAACACGCCGCTAGCGTGCGACGCGAGATCGTGAAAAATTGCGCCGGCCACCAGACCGCCGCGCTAATCTCTCCGCGTTTCCAGCACGCAATGCGAATGTAAAGCGGTTGAATATGAAGCCCGTATACAAAATATTCGCGCGCGTGATTAATGCCCGCGACGGTCTGACAAATTGTCAACACCGTCTCCACAGAAAAGCGCCCGTCGATGGGGGGGGGGGGGGGGGCGGGAATACGCGCGGGGCAAGCCTCTTCTTCCCGCGAGCGTTTCATCCCGTTATCTCCGAAATTCCGGATAGCCGGAAGAAGACGGGAGGGGAGGAAAAAAGAAGCGAAGGGCCAACGGTGAGAGAGCATTTTTCGCGGCAAATGTTCCGTGACGGCGAACAGTCGCCGCCGCGCTCGTGTCTCAGAGACGTGTCCACCCCTAAACAAATTTACGTTCGGTTGGCAAATAAATTGTTCAGCAATAGCCAACCGCGCCCTTTAACGTACTTGGGCGAAATTCCGAAAATCGTTTGCGCCGCTCTCTATCTCGGCTACGCTCTCTATCTCGGCTACGCCTCGGAAACATTACGTTTCGTAAGCGCCGAATTTACACGTTCCTCGTCGGACGCCACTTAAATCGCGTCTTGCGTTATCGTCCGTGTTAGAGACGAATCCTGGCAAATAAACAACAAGATAAAGAAAAGAAATATAGCGGCTAATTTAATATAATGACATAATAACATTCTTCTCCGTGTGTGTGCGCGCGCGTGCATTTATCTTGGAAAACAGATCCTGACGAGATAAGACGTTAATTTTCTGTCGGGATACAAATGTCGCTTGTATGAGCGAGAAAAATACCGGGTGATCGAGAGGCAGAGATACGGGATGCCTCTACGAGAGAGAACATCAGTTCGATAATGGGAATATCGTTCTGTGGAACGCATACGTTTTGTAGACCCCGGGTCCACGCAGGTAACCATATCCTCGTGAGACGCCATCCTTTCGGCCCCGATGGTGATTCATCTAATCTACAATCTTGTCGCTGGCATATACGATTTCCCCAGCGGTATATCGAATTATTCTGACCTGTCCATACGAAACACACGTATCTCTCTCCGTGCGCGCGACCCAATCTTTTCTTCGTTATCCCACTTATGTAATATTTCTTCTATTCGCGTAAATAAAAAAACGCACACGTATCATTTGATATTTTTTTTTTTTCATTTCTACGCGATTTTAATTGTAACTATTGTGATAAAAAATTTTTGTTCGAAAGATTTAAATTAAAATAATCAACACACGCACACGTAAGTGTTTGTTTTATGAAATATTTGCTAAGAAAACAATTTTAATTTACGGGTCAGGCAACACTGCTGCGTTTCGTGGAAGAGAAGGCGATTGAGGACAAACGAATTCTTTCCGGGGCGAAGAGTGATCGCTCGTCACCGGCTTCGGACCGCGACTTTATCCTCCGGCGCGCCGGCTTATTTGTCAAAAGTCACCGCGATCGACGCATCAGCCTCCCTCTAAGCCGGCTAAAATATGTGGTTAATAATATTCTCACATTTGGACGGATTGCCGCGTCAGCGCTCGATAGAGATGCGTTAATAAAGGAGCTTTGCGGTCAGATAGATATCGACAATTAATATACGACGGTCTTGGTGGGGGGTTCGTGCGGTTCGGAGACGAGAGAGACGCAACGCGGAGAGAAGGTTCGGAGAAAGAGATATGTCCGGGATAACCACCCAGAGAGAGAGAGAGAAAGAGAGAGAGAGAGAGAAAGAGAAAATAAAAAGAAAAAGAGAATGGACAGATGCATCTTACTATGAAATCTGAAGGACTCGTTCTCAATTGAAACAACGATATTCGCCGACAATAAATGCAAAAGTAATGTTCGAATTATACACGTATGCCAATTACATCGTCTGGCCGTCTCGGAGACATATACGGCTTAAAATTTTAAATTAAATTAATTCGCTCACGAAAATGGAGTTGTCGTGTCTCGAGGGGGAAGAGAAATAAAAAGGAGAGTGTAGTATAAAAACGTAATGATACCGGCCGGCGAAACACCACGTCTCATAAAGTCAATTTTATCGACTGTACGATGTCACGCGAAATTATGTACGGAGCGCCAATCACGTTCGCGATAATCACATTAATTTGCCGCGTGGTTGCGGGGGAAATTTTCGTTCGCCTTATGACGAAATTGACGGTAAGAGAGAATCTCTGTTTGGAAGAACAACCGGCGCGGCGAATATTTCATTGTGTGCGCGCGAGCGGGGGATTGTCGTTTATCGGTTGTCGAGCGCGAATCCAGACATCTCGAAGCAATTAAAATCTCTCGGTTTGTGTAGGGAAAGCGTCTCTTGTTTCGTGCGCCGAAGTAACGACGTTCGCTCACGTACACGTCGATAAATCCGTTTGATTGGAAATGCGTATATACACGTTGAAGACACGAAGAACCAGGAAGGGAAGTGCCAGATGTCGTCGATATACGAATCGCCGCTATGTGCGATATACGAGAGGTCGAAAAAAAGGGGGAGGTGGGGAAAGAGGTGTATATACATCGCCGTATCCATTCCCGCGCCGTAAGTTCGTGTCCAGAAGCAATACCGATTTTAATTTAGCTGCCTGCGCGGCTACCGATCGCCGGCTTGCGCGTCCCGTCACCGCAAAGAATCGCAGAACGGACGTGATAATTATCGCCGAGTCAAAGAACAATCCTCCGCATCCGCGTTCATCGACACTGCAGCAAATACGGCGACATTGTGTATAATACATATATATATATATATATACATATATATATATATATATACACACATATATATATATATACACACACACATATATATATATAGATATGTACACGTTACCGGGGCGCGCCCCGGGGTCTCTTTTGATGTTACACACGGCACTGTGCGCTGCGCCGGGAAACTCATTTTCTGAAACCTGTCCTCGGCTGTCCGCGGACCGTCGGCAGGCGGGCGGATTACATATTTCCATTTGGCAATCGACTGAAGCGGGGACGAAGGGACCACCTCTCCCTGTCTAGCCCTCTCTCTCTCCTCTCTCCCGCTCAATGCCGTTTGACGTATATACGTAGCTTACTTTATACCGTGCGCAAAAACGAATCCCAGACACGAGGCGGTCTCTTGTCAGCGGCTAATTAACGGTAGACGTCGACCGCTGCCCCGACGGTAGAAAGGAACCTGTCACGTGTTATTTTCAATACGATCCGACTTTCCAATTCGCAGATTTCCATTCGACGATGCACCGGCTCGCAAATTCTCGCGTCTTTTCGTGATGAACTCGAGTTGGACCGAAGCGATTCTCTTTCGAATTTCTCGTTTAAAAAAAAGAGCACACGTTGTCAAAAAAAAAAAAAAAAAAAAATGTTGCAAAGATCTCCAACAAATTTTTCTCTCTTCTTGTGTCGATTCGTTTTCTTCTCGTAAAACTGTTTCTCCTCTTCATTCATACATTTGCGAACCCGACGACCGCGATGCGCAAACGAGCAAGCGGTTAGGCCGCAGCGGAGTGTGGCGCCGACCGCGTCACCAAACTCGCGACACTTCCCCCGCATTTCTGCCGCACGCGGGTCGGGGATGATTTTTCCCAACCGCATCGATTAGCGTCTATTTATAGTAATTTGGCGCGGCGCCCCGAAGTTCCTGGAACATTCCCCACCCGGCAGATAAGGAATCGTCCTTGCCGCGATGGAAGTCGCGGATAGACGACGCATTCGCAATTGCGGAGGATTCGCGTCCTTCTCCGTTCGTCGGAGGCTCTTCCAACGTCTCTTTCTCTTTCTCTCTCTCTCTCTCTCTCTCTCTCTCTCTCTCTCTCTTAATGAGGAGAAAGGCCAGGAGGAGAGAAAGATAGCGAGAAAGGGAGGAGAAAGACAAGCGAGACTTGCGGATTCGCGTCATGCGGCTACCGGGAAGCCGAGCGATGTCCTGCATTGCGATGCGACGGACGGCGTGTATCGTCCGTCAATCATCCCCGAGACACGTATACCCGTCATCGCGTACTCTGCATGTAATATAACCAAACACCATCGCGAACCGAGCGTGTAAACAACGCGCGCGCCGCCGCCGCCGCCGCCGCCATTTTTCCGCGCTATCGCGCGGCGAATTGACCCGACCGCGCCACGTGGATAGACAAATGGATCAGGATTTATTCGTGGCACAGATCGGCGTTATTCTCACTCATGGAGAAATCGAGCGAAAAGTCGAAAAAAAAAAAAAACGGATGATGAAAGTTAGCTGCAAAAAAACTGTCTGAAGACACGCGCTCCCCGATTGTCATTGATTTACGCATTTTCTTTACGTCTGATTCTTATATTGCGCAAAATTGAGAACATTATGCAAAATATATCCACCTGTTTCTCATTTCAATAACGCAAAAAAAAAAAAAATATTAAAATGATGTTTTTTTGCGTATTATCACGTAGAACGAAAGAAACAGCGCGCGTCGGGTGAAGAAGAAGGCAACAGAGGACGGGGACTTCTCGGTGGGGCCGCGCGGGAGAGCGGGACGCGCGGAGAACGCAGAGATGGTATCGGGTATGCGGCCGAACGAAACGTTGTTACATTCAAATTAGAGTGGACGACGGTATGCGTACCTGAGAGAGTCGCGTCGGGTCGTTGTCGTCTTCGGGGCCAGGACGGTCCTCCTGGCGTTCTCCGCGCGCGCGGTATATACGGGCGGTTTCGCTTATACACACCGAGCGGCAACACCGAGCTGTGGAGAACGAAGGATCGTATTCAAAACAGCGGGTGGCTCCCAAGCCCTCGAGCCGTCATGCGATCTTGTCCTTCCACAACGAGCGGGTCCCATCGCGCTCCGTCTCGAGGCGGAATTTCAATACACTCGTATATTTAACGAACGTCCGACTGTACGCGTCTCTCTCTCTCTTTTCTTTTTCTCACCCTTTTTCTTCTCCTTCTACTTCTTCTACTTCTTCTACTTCGTTGTCTTTTTCGTTTCTTTTCTTACGTCGCTTATTCGCCCGACGCTTTTTCGTCCTTCGCCCGTACGTGTTCCTTTTTCCGTGGAGTTTCTTCGGGTTCTCCTCCCGATACAGCGAGAAGAGAACTCGTTCGCCGCTCGCGGAATCGCCTTTTTGTATTTCCCCGCCGCGAGGGAAGAACCCGGAGAAGACACGTCGTGTGAGACTGGAATCGGGGAATTTATTGTCAGTTAAACAGGCCCGTTCCCCGGCCACCTTATTTCCGAACGAAGCTTTTGACGGACCCCTGGTGTCTCGATCGTTCGCTCGCTTCGACCGCGAACTTGGGACGCGCATACACACTAGGAACAAAACTGTCGATGTAAATCGCAAACGTTGCCCGATGCCGAAGGAAGAACTTTTAATCTCGCGTCGGTTTCTAGCGGATTTATTCATTAAACAAATTTATTTTGCAGAATTTTATATGACAAACTGTGAAAATTACTCACGCGTTTGAAATAATAAAAATATTAGATAATCATACGGGGAAATATGTAAACTGTTTAACGCAAATGTTTCTCACGTTCTTCATGACACAGACAGACGCGGCAATGCTTATCTAGCATTATCTCAGCGTGCCGATTATCGACACTAGCGCGTCTGCGTACAAATTACTGTTAATGACAGTTGAAGTGCAATATTAAAATGAATTGCGCATAGCGTCGTCGTACTCGTGGCATAGAAATCCATTCGGTCTGCTGGAAGCGGTGCGACTATCTTCACGTCTCCGTCACAGTTTTCCCTCTCTCTCTCTCTCTCTCTCTCTCTCCTTCTGTCATTACCCGTACGTTAACCCTCTCTGACAATTAACCCGCGTTGCTTTGTGCACGTCGTAAAGCTATCGTTCGCATCGCGTGCCAGAAATTTCCGCGAAAGGAAGAACGCGCGATGCATGTAGTCGATCGGCAAGGTCGTTCCTGCGATCGACGGTCTCGCCTATCCCTTTCGATTGTTAATGACCTCAAGACGGCGCGAGACGGCTCTCTCGTCTGCGGAGCTTCCGTTGTTAGCATAATTTTCGCATTCGCAGTTCTGTCATATTTATTCCATGTTCCCGTGGACATCGGACGGGGCAAACTGATTAATTTTTTCTGTCAAAAACTGTATTGCCATTAAGTATGGATTACAACGGCGACGAATAATAAATATAAATGAGATTCGCACACTCAAAGAGGGGAAGGCATTAATTTTTGTTTCATGCTTTCTTTTTCAGACAGGAAAAAAATTCAGACAGAATGAATCAGAGACATTTTGACCCCCCTTACCGAGAGAGCTTCGAAAGCCGAAACGAACGCAATAGCAAGACGAACCCTCATTTCGCGCGTTAATTGACCCACTTGGGAATTTTCTACACGTGCAAGTTTTCTTCCATCCATCCGTAGATTCTCGCCACGTGCCGCAAACACCCTGCATTTAGGCTTTCGTACTAATGTTATTCAATGATTCAAGTTGAGAGAGTGCGAGAAGAATTGAGAAAAAATTTGCGAGAAAGCACACAATTCGTAGGTGTGTCGTGTGCATGTGTATTCACATATTTTGCAAACGTGCTATAAATTAAGAGATCAAGTACCTATTCAAGTACCTTATACCGGTGGGATTAATGTTACGTTTCGGTATCACGATGCATGCGGCGAAACCGGAAATGATAATGCTTCAAGCGCGTGCTCGGCATCGGTGTGCCGTTTTCGACCTCCGGGGTATTTCTGACAGAAAACATTACGAGTTTTGCCCGAACAAAGAAGCGGAACTGCGCTGAAAGAAGAGTGACGCCCCTCGAATAAAGTATGGCTCTGTTTACCCCGAGCTAATGGCCGTTGGATCGACCACCGTCCATCGTGTAACTCAACTCTGACTCTCTCTCTCTCTCTCTCTCTCTCTCTCTCTCTCTCTCTCTCTCTCTCTCTCTCTCTCTCTCTCTCTGCGCTTCCTATTTTGTAGACATATATACTATATGTACCGGCTAACGATCGGCGAAAGAAGCGGCGATTACCGAAGGAAAAGCAAAAGAACCAGTAGAGAATATAAGTGCTCTTTTCTCTCTCTTGTTCTCTTTCGTCAGATAATAACTTCAACTTGAAAATCCGAGAATTTTGGAAAAATAAGTTAACGTTATCAATAAATACTTTTTGTGCTTATAGAGAGAGAGACAGTTTTCCTTAATATAAATTTTGCATGTAATTTTAAATTGCATTTGCAAAAGAAAACTCACATGTTTGTAACTTAAACATTCTCAGAAGTTGCTAAAGTACGAGAAAATAAATGACTTTTAAATGTGACGCGTTCAAAATCATGCTTGTCAAATTATAGTTAGATGCTTACTTTGTGCATCGGTTGCCCGCATCAGATATGCACATGTGGATATAGTTTCTGTGACGCGTACTCTTATAAAAGTGCTTATATATGTACATCTCAAAAGGTATTGTCAAACTTCGTGAGTCAAAAAAATAAATTATGATTGGCAATGATACGAAAAAGATGTTAGACCTTCGCAGGAGACGGCTGGATGTCCGACGTGTCGTGACATCTCTGTTTGGTAATGGCAGGAGCGTATTGTCTTCACCTTCATCTGCTCACCTCTCGACCCTCCTTTACATACACGCGATCCGCTGCCGCAGCAGCAAGAGACATGTGCCTTTGAAAAACAAGACCAAGCTTTATAAAATAATGCAAAAGTATTTACACAATTCCAAGATGAATTTGATAAAATATTTAAGACACGTTTTTCACACAAGATCCATTTTTTAAATTGGATCAAAAACGTGTCTTACCTCGCGAGAAATTTTTTTGTGGCGTTCAATTTTGAATCTCTCATAGAAGCAAACTTTTTCGCGTTTTTCTCATTATTTTCGAAAAACTTGTTAAAAATTTTTATAAAGAAACAGGTTTTTAGTTTTATTCGAAGGGAGTTGTTCGGGTCGAAAATGAAAACCAACGTAAAACGTTGTTTGTTTATAACTTTCGCTACCACAACATTGGGCAAGTCATTGTCTGGCAGAGGGCTCTTTGCATAACGCCGGCTGCGACGAGACAAATGGCGATCGTTTGGACGCGAAGCGTCGGAAGTAATGGCTGCCCTTCTGGCCCTCTTTTTCAGCTTTTTCAGGCCAGCATTATTGCCCGGCCCGGACGTGTCCCCCATTTTGCTGTGTTCCAAGTACGAAATAACGAGTGCGTACGACCCGCGTGCTTTACCTCGGCACCGCGCAACCGCCGAAACGAACCATTTGTCATCTGTAATTAAAGAATAACGTTTTCCTCTTTGCGCCGAAGGGAAAAATACGCACCGGACGCGCTCCTCGCCGTGCTCTCCGCACGCGTATATACACAATCGGATTTTCTTTCTTTTCTTTTTTTTTTTTTTTTTTTTTTATTACAACGAAACCATCGGAAAATCGCATCCGGACGATATTTAATGCACGTTAATCCGATGATAATTATTGTTTTGTTACATATCGCAATTAATTATCAAATTAATTCAACAATTAATCACACACACATACACACACACATACGGACGGACGATCGCGTGCGTCGACATGTTTCATAAATATTAATTTCGCGATAATTACTGAACCACGGATACAAACAACGGATAACAATTTGCGCGCGTTTTAACGAGGTGAGCTCGGATTCGTTTCAACGACAAAAGAGGAAGCGCGGAGGGACGGTTTCCTCCTCTCCCCTTCCCGATTGTGATATCCCAACTAATACAGAGACCTACAAAATTGATTATTGTATATTGTAATCAGTTATGTTCATTGGCGGATTTAATAAAACATTTAATGAACATCTTTATACGTGCGATAAATTTCTGGAAAATGATTTCTGATTTTAACGCACGGAACATATAAATATCGCGCCGCGCGAATTTATATTCTTTCCGAATATAACGGCGCGAAAACGCGCTCATAAAACGTCGATCATAAAACGTATCTCTCAGGAAATCGCGAGTTTTTTTTTTTGTTTATCTTCGAGCCCCGAACGAACTAGTGTTTCATCTGACAAAATCCGGTCAGACCTGCCCCCGACGGCACGAACAAATTGTTTATAATCGGCGCGACGTCTTAAATACAACGGCTCCACCGTGACAAGATGTGGCAGGATAAGAATGATACGTGTCTCATTGTGCGACAACAGCGACAAGACGAAAAAGAGAACCTCCGAGAGTGGAGGAGGAGAAGGAAGAGGCGGTAGAGAACGAACAGTCGATCAGAAGCCCATCAAAATTCACGGCGCCTCTTCAAGCCTCGATTCCCATTGCTGAGGCCTTTGGCGATGCCTACCTGCACGCGGACACCTGCGCGCGGTTGCATTAAATCACTGCCGAAACACACGTTTCGCGCGGTGGTCCTCATCTTCGCGCGCGCGCGCGCGCGCTTTTACCGCGAGAGATGAGCGGCGCGGCCGCCTCGAGTCGAGATTTATCGCGATATATCGACGGGAAAGAACTCGTCGGAGAATCCTACGCGTGATATGCGCGTACCGCGGAGAATCGTCTTTCGCGATCTAAAACGCGCGCGCATCAAAGGAAGTAATTAAAGACACATCTCAAATTGTATCTAACGTCGGCTTTATTACACTGACAATGGGCGCGCGTTAATTAATACCAGCGATGCTGGAAATCACGTTCGATTTCCGGAATAACGAGGCGAAGTCGCTAACGTATGCTAATTAGCGGAGAATTAGCTAATTAGGGCGTATCGCGAAGTCACGATTGTGTAAATAAAAAGCAGGCCGCGGGCGATATTTCTCGATCAGACAGTCGCTGTCAAATACGAAAGTCATTACATCGTTAGAAGTATCGTATAATTGTGTGTAAAAGTAATGGCAATTATTTGCCAATTTAAAAAAGTTTTTTCTACAAACTATGTATAAAAAATATTGTTTAGCTTTCGACACACTGCACTCTGTCGCACACATACACAAACAGAAGAATTGTCTCTTAGAAACGGACCGTTCGTGCGTATCGATTCGTTTTTTTTTTTTTCTTAAGGAATAAAGACGAGTCTATCATTTCCATTTCAAACGTTATTCTCTACATCGTGACAAGCCGCACATCTTCGGATTCAACGCTATGCGTTCTCTCGAGTCCGAGAAACGGCGAAGCGGACGGAACGGCAGAAGTAGAGATGCGCGCAGCGACGGGTCAGAGGGGCACCTAAGATCCGCGGAGGCTGATGTATTTATAAGGAGGAAGATTTGCATACGATGCAGCAGATCGTCGATAGCAAAGTTCCGTGTGCGGAGCGGCGCGTCTCGGAGATTCAAAGAGGCTTTGTGCCATTATAACCGCGGTCTCTTCTTTCTCTCTATTTCTCTTCTCTTTCCTTTCGCCGTTCCACCCCTTTCGGATCACGGGCGAGTTGCCAGTTCCGTCGCGAACAAAATAAGAGTCTATATATTTCTGCTGGTGCGTTCCGTGCCGGTCTCGGCGCTTCTGTGTTCTCTTCTAGTTTCCCTGATTGGCGTTGACTTATGAAGCGATCGCTTTTTCGCCGTTTGAACTCGTCCGAGCGCGCGATCTCAGTACAGTTTGGATTATCCTTGAATAACTCTCTGCATTACGTTTCTCTTTGTAGAGAAGCGTCCATTTGTTTATATTTACGTACGTATATTTTGGAAAATATAACAAGTATCTCGCGCGCGAGAACAATTAATGACAGAATGATCAATAAATTAAATATCCCGTGGGTATAGGGAAAAATTCGCGAAGATAAACGAATTAAAATTACACAGATTGTTTGTTAATATATGAAGAAATTTAATTATTGCACATTTTCTCGATCTATGCGGTTTTGGTTTCAGATACAGCATTGAGAGAGCAAAACTAGCGCAAGAGTAAGAGAGACGAACTCGATATCGACCTCTCTCGGTTCTTCTCCGCCCACGTAGTTTACGTATAGCCGTGCGCGAACGGCGGGCAATTAAGGGACGGCTAATTAATGGGTAATTAACGGGTAACACTGCGAAAAGGAGACATCGACGAGAGGTGGTTCCGTCCCGCCGCGATTGAACGATCGTCCGCCGATTGTCCGCCGGTTTCCCCGTGACGCTAACTCGGCCCCGATCTCTCCGATCAAGGTGCATCTTTTCTGCGTGCCGCCGGGTCTTCCTTCTTCGTCGCCTCGTCGGCACCGCCCGGCCGCATTGTTAATTGTTTGATCGACAAGATAACGACCGCGTCTTACATGCGCCGCGAATCCTCAAAGTCCTCCGCGCGGTCTCTTTTACCACGCCGTCCGCTCCGAACCACCTTCCCGTCCTCCACTCCTCTTCTTTCGCGAGACCGCCTTTGCGATCCCGAATATCGCGATCGTGCACGCCCTATCGGCGACGATTAGCGAATCCTCGTCGTTCCTGCGATTTTTTGCACGCGAGAAACTTCAATGAAGAACGAGCGGGAAAAAATCGCTCGCAAAGTTTCGCAGAGTTCGTGTGGAAGAGTCGCTTCTAAAATATTTTCGGAATTATTTGCTTAAATAACTAATAAAAAACTAATCTTAAAAAGTTGAATAAAACATAGCGAAACGTATAATACACTTAGCTACAGATACGTTTGTGGATATTTTTAAATTTATTAGATATATACATGCATTCGATTCCGCTTTGATTGACAGCTTCAAAAAGCATAAATCTCAACTTCCAACATGTCATTCAATTCGCCAATTTGAGACGCGGATAACTGACGAGAAAGAGAGAAACTTGGCAGGAGAGAAAAGATCGATTGCTCGCGTTAATTGGCAGCGGGTCGATCCGCTTTGCGGATGTCAACAAGGAATCGATAGCCTGCGGTGTAAATAAGCTCTGGCGGATTAATTAACTACGTAAAACGCATACGCCGCGAGGCAAGAGCGATTCTCGCCACGGGCGGCTCTCATTAAGATATTCGTCGGGCGGTTTTCTTATCTAAAAAGAGTGACAGCGTTCAATCAAAGAATCAGGATCGCGGCCGGTTGTTGTCAATCACGACCGGATCTCTTCTCGTGTCCACACTCGGGGCGAACGGTTCTCTCTCCTCCCGTTCCCTCCGTCTATCTCTCCTCGACCAACTGTCTTCTTTTGAAGTCACGATCCGAGCGCGTTGCGTATCTTCATCCATCTAATCGCGGAGTAATTGATATGGATGAAGATATTTCTCTTTCGCTCGGCGCAAGAGTGTGTTTCTTCCATCTCTTTCTCTCGTGTCTCTTTCTTATCTCGAAAGATTCCACCTTTCAACGGGCGAACCGTTACGCCAGCCTGTTTTCGCAAGAGAACACTGTCGAAAAGAATAATCCGTCTACAACGGAATGTCTGCAACAGATAAAAAGTAAAACTGCTCTCAATATATGAAAGAAAACCTTGCGCTCTCTTTTTCTCCGACCGATTTATGTAATACATTCGCGTTTTTCGTTCTCCCGAGTTCGACGAGAATCATGTCGCGGAGCGGCGGATACGCCATCTTAGGAATTTCAGAGACGACGAGCTACTACTACTCTTCGGGTCTGGTCGTTAATTAGATGAAATTTAATTTTGGTCCGGAGAAAACGCCGCCATCGTCCCGAAGCCGGACGAAGGACGCGGAATTAGCGTAGTCGAAGTAAGAGGGAGAGAACGGGGTTGGCTTGTTAAACAAATTTAATATTCCAACCCGCGACCCCCTCCTACTCCCTCCTCACTTCTACATCCCACCGTCTCGCTCTCCGAGAAAACTTGCCGGGAACTTGTTACCGCGTTAGCCCGGAAGGCACATCAAATTCGTCTGTTCTTCGGGACGACCTCGGCGCGCGCTCCAACGCGGTGGTTGAGGAACTCCCGCCCAACTCTCGCGACGGATTCTCGTAGTGCGCCATCTTGTCCTTACAACCGTGTAGAACTACACGTTCTCGCCCTTCGTACGAAACTGCGCTCAAGACGGCGGTCTCTTTGAGCGGCTCAAAATAGCTCCGAGGCACCGGCTGGGGCCCCACCAAGAAGAGTCTGCCGAGGCAGAGAGGGTGGATAGAACTGAGGGTTCTAGCCACGCACGGATGCGGAGGTGGTAGGTTAGACGGTAAGGTAATGCTGGCGAGAGCAGACTTAGGAAGTAGCGTCGTCGAGACGCCGTAACTTCTGCCACCCTTGTGCCAACCTGACGCCGCGCGGCCTCCCTCAGGATATGCATGTAAGTTTCCCCCGCGGCGACACGTACCCTCCTCTATTCCAACGAGCGTCGGCTCTCTACCGATCCTGTCCTGTCCTATCATATCTTTGGCCCGCAAGCGCTATATGCAGCTGCGTACCACGTTCTGCTGCACTATCTGGTCGCAGCGAGTGTTTCCTCGCCTGTTTTGCGTTTACGTGAAAATATTACAAATATATTTCCGAGATATACGCAAATAAAAAAAACAGCTTTTTTTATTTCTTCCTGTCTAAATAAAAGCGTAAAATCGATCGATAAGATCGCGCGATTTACATATTCTTGCATTTTAAGAAACAAATCTATATAGATCAAGATTTCTCTTAATTTACTTCTAATGACTAAATGCTTGATGATCGTGTCGCGAGATATGTTGCAATTTGCGGTTTAATTAAGCACGAGCGCGCATCAGCGGGAAGGACCGCGGCGCGTCGTTGTGATGCGGATCGGCCGATAAGATTCCCGCAGAATCGGAGAACGCGAGCTATCGCGCGCTGCTGCGCGCGCTTCATCTAACCTCGGTGTGAGCACCCGACGGGTTATATCGTCATGCGATCCAATTCGTAAATAAAGTTGGCAAGGAGCAAACTGCAATCGTGCACGCCCACATAACTTCCATAATGGCGCAACGATTCCGTTGGCGTGGCCCGCCGGTCGGTCGGAGGTATCGCGGGGGTAGCATAATGATTGCGTGCCCGGGGGCAATGAGGTGGTTCGAGAGTGATGGCGACGAGTAAGCGCGAGCGAGAGAGAAACAAAGGGAGCCGGTGGGTGCTAGGTGGATCGTTGGGTGTTGACGCAGAGGCGGCGGCGCGGGGTGGTACCGACGCTAACTCGACCACCTGCACCCCAGGTAATCGTGGCAACCTGTAACGTCGTACGTATCATGTGCATGGGACTTCGACCCTCTCTCGCACCCTCGCGCCGTGATATCAACCGTGCGTTGTGCATAAGATACCGCGGACTACGCTATCTTGTTTCTGTTTATTAACGTTTCCCTCCGCGTTCAAATATGCCGAGAACGTGTGTTCCCGCGTGTGCTCTTACAAAAATATATGTTGAAATAACGAAATGATTACAAAACTAGATATTTAATAATAAATTCAGTTAATTAACAAGTAATAAAAGATGTCAAGTAGCTAAAATGTATAATTATATAATTTTTAAAGAGTTAATTAATTAATTAATTAATTAATTGAATATTTTTAATTTTCACGAAAATTAAAACAAAGTAATGGAGATAATGTAATTTCGCCGCGCGTTAACGTATAGCTGACATAAAAATGTGATATAATTCGTTTTTCAGGACTCGAGAAACGTAAACGTATTGCCGTTGCTCAAAATCGCGATTGAAGTGAGCATATAACACTTGCAGGATATGAGTGAGAGACTAATGACGTGTGCGCTGCGCGAGAGCACATGAGGGGCGCGCGATCATCCAGCTCAACCATTTCCGCGACAACCGCTCTCGAGGTCAATGAATTTCGTAAGCACTCAGGTACATCTAGTAGAAGCGCACTTAACTATGCCAGACTGCTGGCTACGCTCGGCAATATATATAAGAGGTCGGACTAGGTCTGACTATGCGAGGCACGCGAGGGGGCTGCTTGTAAATTCTCTCCGAAATGAGAGTGTCACCACGCTCTCTCCCGCCACCCCCCTTTCCATCGTTCCGTTTCCTTCCGTTCGTCGACTCTCTCCTTGTCTTCTCCGCGCGCCGCGCTCTTCTCCTCCACCCTCGCGCGGCGCCTCGATCTTCAGTTCCCCGAGTTCTCCTCGTATATACCGCATGAATTCCCAATGAGTTTTCGACCATCTCTCTCTTTCTCCGTTATCCATCTTTTTCTTTTTTTTTTTTATTCTTTTTCGTCTTCCACTTCCACTCACGGCGCTCTTATAAAATCATTCGTTCGCCTTAGACGCAATAAATTTGTCAAGTCTCTCGGTTTTCGACAAGCGCGCGCGAGCGCGACTTTAATAGAAACTATTTCCGCTTCATTGAGAGGGAAGAGATATAGTCATCATCATATCAATACCGTGTACGCGATGCGGGTAACGTGTGATCTCTCGCTTCAAACGTCCGAAGGAAATACTGTGCGGGCGTTCGATAGATCTGGGATCTTCGATCTTGCAGCCTCATACAGACGCGCGTCGGATTCTCTCCTCTCTTGCCTTGCAATTTCAACACATCCCGTTACGCGCGCGATTCCGTATTCCCGTCGAGGAGTCGGTCGCCCGTGGGACGGAGCAAACAAGTTCTCCGAACCTATTTCCCTAACTCTTGCCTATCTCACTCTCTCTCTTTCCCGCTCTCTCGGAGGAGTCATGGATCACCACGCGTGGCACGTGTTGGTGTGTGCGAGCAAACGTCTGATGGTCTTTCGACTCGCAGAGGGATTGGCGATTTGCTTGCCAGTCTACGGTATATCCTCTCGTCAACGCGTCCTTCACTTGGAACGGCGTCGCGAACGCGAAGAATACGGCGCGCTACCACGCATAATTGTGTATCAACACGCAGTGTGTGCGGCCGACTTGATAACGTGATGAATGTTGACATATTCCCTAATGCCGATATTACATACGACCTGCCGCCCTCGGCCGCGCCGTTGCGCGCCTGCTATCCCTCTTTTATCATCACGCCTCGCCGTCCCATCGCGATGATATACGGCGATATAGCCGAGTCTCTTCTCCTCATTGGGGTGGCGCAAAGACGCCGTCGCTCGCGGCTCGACCAAATAGGTAAAAATATCGAGATATGATGAAGAGATAAAAAGATAAATTATTATTAGGTTAGAAATTTAAATTAAGGAGAAACTCTACTGATGTCATTAAAAATTTATCAAAACAATTAATGTATATTTATTAGTTAAATGCGCATGTGAGACTTTTTCAATGTTACGTAAACATTAAAAATAAATTATCAATTTTTTTTCATTAAGGGTTTATGGTGTTTTGTGAATAATCCTTTGCAAACGCCGGTAGTTCTTTTTCTCTAGTCGGTTTATATGAGTGAAATACGTATCGGAACACAAGTTGATCACCGCTTTCAATCCAAATTACCCATGTGATCTTCTCTCAGATTCTCACGATAAATCCCTTACAAATAAGCTAAACAATTTGGCGTAATATCGGAAGAGCACGTATAGCGATATCGCCATAGGGTTCCGTACACGCATACGTGATAGGTCGAGGGGTTGAATCGAAAAGTGGTGGTTCGGTTTTTCCTTTCGAGGGTGCTCGAAGACTTCGGAAGAAAGCCCTGACGACGCTTCCGTGGTCTAGAGCGGATGGCGTTACCCTCGTAAACCAGAAAGGGAGAATCGGAACGGAACGTCGCGACCAGAACGGTGTGTGTGTGTGTGTGTGTGTACATGAGAAAAAGAGACAACACGCAAGGGAATGAGAGTGCGAGGGACGGGAGGGGGTAGTAGAGCGGAGACCGAGGACATTTTCTCTCCGTCGTGTTTCAGCGGGAGAGCGAAACGTGGCGCGGCATGCGGGCCACGTTTCTCTTATTTATCGTTTCCCGATGCTTATGTTTTACTAGGCCGTGCCGTGCCGTGCCGCGGTACACGATAACGCCGGCAAGGGGTGGAATCACTGAGGGAACCAATAACGTGATGTATTATACATAATGCATGGTCCATCCTCCGCCCGGAAGGTTGCTACCTTGCTGCCGCTACCTGCGTGTGTACGTGAGCGAGCCTCCGTCTCGGGGTTCTCTCCTCGTCGAGGAGACTCGATAAAAAAAACAAAAGAAAATATCGAGAGGGTTGAGAGACCGCTCGAACGGCGTCGGAAGATGGGAGAGGTCCTCCCGATAATGGATCGTCGCGAGAAACAAATTTGATTTTGAACCGAGTAAGACGCAGCTGTCTGCGAAGTCAGCTTTCGTTCCGATACGTATCAACATGTCAGATGATGGGGTGGCGATTAAATTGCTACTGATAACGTAAAAGCGATGTTGTTTGCCGTCACACAGTAATAAGATCTTCTGTATTTTTAGGAAAATTTGTGCGAGCCAAAGAGACGAGTAAACACTTTAGCCGAAAAAAACACGTCGAGAATACGTCGGTAGGGTTTACCGAATGATTTTTGTTTGATCAGCGAAGATAACGCGGAGGAAAGGAGCAATTCGCACGAATTTGTCGTAGCTCGATGAGCAGCGAATAACAAAGAACGCTCTCTCATCTGGGAAGTTACTTGTGTGTCTCGATTAATTACAAAACTTTTAATGTAAGGTTCTTGTTTTCGCAAATAGTTTTTGTATCTTACTTGAGATGCATCGAGAAGAAGAATGCGATAATCGTCGGAAATTTTGTTCACGGTAGTGTCTTCGTGAAAACGTAGTCGCGGCGGAAACTACGTTGCGGCGGGCGTGTAAGCGCGCAAAATGGCTTTGCATTCAAAATACTTTAATATAGAAGGGCGCATAACTCAAACCCCGTTCTCTAAATCATGGTTTCACGTTGCTTCGAGACGGTGGATGTTTCAATTTCCTTGAGGCGCAATGCGATGGTCCGTGTGCGGGTTTCGCGAGAGAAAGCGAGACAACGAGAAAGAACGGGAGGAAGAAAAAACGAAGACAGAAAGAGGAGGGGAGAAGGGAAGGGAGGGGTCATGTTGAGGGGTAGGGAAAAATGCGAAGTTAATTTCGATACGTTCGGCCAGACGACAACGGGGAAGGGTGACACCGAAAGAAAAATACCGAAAACTGCATGTCGCTCTTTCAATTTCGTCAATAACAGACTCGGAACGGCGCCACGTTAAAATCTAATATTTAAAAAGCGACGAGGATCACGGAAAATTGTTCGCGTGAGCAATAAAAGTCCACGAGGAACGAGCGTACGCGTCGTTTCGCGCCGGATGTAGCTGGATATCGCCGGGTGTATCAATAATTGATATCGGTAATCGACCGGTTGACGTATCACCGGCGCTGGAACGGCGGCGCAGTCGTGGGGAGATCCACGGCGCGCGAGTACATTTCATATTTAGATAAAAATACGAGCGAGAACGGTAATTTAAGAGGGTTGTTGAAAAAGGGAGGGGGTGGAAGATTGCGCGCGAAGTTGCGCGACGCTGATTATAAAATCGAAGTGTTAATGGAAGAGGGGGGGGGGGAGAAAACTTCTCTGCGCGCGCGAAATCGGCCGCTCTCTGTTGCTAAAATTGCACGTAGAAAGAAGAAATCATTTTTTTTTGGTACACGTTTCCTATATCCAAATGTATTATTAGGAAAAAAAAATAATACGTCTAAACTGACGTACGCATGAGTTCTAATTAGAAAAGAGAAGAAGTAATCAAGCGAAACGGGTCCCGGACGGTTTACCTGCGAGACGCGCGTTTCGAAATGAGCGGTTCTCGTTAATTAATCACTTTGTTAACGATCCAGCAATTACCACGCTCGTCTAATTGAAGCTTACATTTGCGTTTATGGAACATATCGCGTCGGAACGGACGCGCGGAGGCGCTGTCGTTACCAGTGAGGTAGACAAGTTTCATTTGCGTTATTTATTCGGAGCGAGGCGGCGCACGAGAGCTCGGTCGCCGCGTAATTATAGTGGGCGATGGAACGGAAGGGACAGGGGGGAAGGAAAGGAAGCGAAGAACAGGGATGAGGCGAAGGTAGTCAGGGGTGATAGTCAGGAGAGAGAGAGAGAGAGAGAGAGAGAGAGGGCTGAGAGAAACAGAAACAAAAAGAGTTCGCCGGCAGAAACGGGGAAAGAGTCCGGCCTTCCATTAGCGCACCCTTGATTACTTTTTCTCATCTCGGGTATCTAAATAAATAAAATATCGAGACTCGCACCTCGGTCGGCCGTCGCGGCGGCGCGTCGCAACGCTTAGATAAGAGATAACGGCGAGAGGAAGAAGGTGACTTTATTTAATTACAAGGAATCCCTCGCATTCCGACTGTGCTGAGAAAAGCTCAAGCGATATTTTTCCTTTGTTTCTTTTTTATGTAGTTGTTAACGTCGATTTTTCACCGAGATTGTTCACTTCGACGAACAATTCCTTGCGATTTACGCAGATACAAACAGTTTTGCATCAAGAATAAAATTATTCACGCGAAACGTAAATTGCAGCGTTTTTTTAACACAGCAACTTCTTGGTACTAGCAATTTTATAACCGTATCACGAACGCTCATACCCTCTCGACGATCGAAAGCGATACTTTGCAATCGAACGTTGTAATAAATGCGTTATAATTACTCGTCTACAACGCGCGAAAATTTACGATGCTAGAAGCAGGAGACTTCGTGCAGAAGCCGCCGAAAGAAAGAGAGAGAGAGAGAGAGAGCGCTTGCGGCATTAGTTGCGCGGTTAATTAGGTCGAAATTGGCGGCGGTCGACGTCACAATTTTTCGCCGCCGTTTTTCGCACGTAACCGATGAATCATGGGGGGTAGATGGTCCCGGTGACCATCGCGTAATAACCGGGTGCGATTTCGCGTCGATCGGTATGCAAAGTGGCGCGAGCCCGGTCCCGTAAATCATAACCATGGCTATGCGATTCAGCATTCTTTTCCATTGCCGTCCTTCACCCCCGCATGACTCTCTCTCTCTCTCTCTCTCTCTCTCTCTCTCTCTCTCTCTTTTTCTCTACATCCGCCCACGCCATCACCTCCGCTCCTGCCGGCAACCCCCATTATCGCGCCTGGCAAAAATAAGGCGGCGAGAGAAAGAGAGAGGAGAGAGAGCGCGCCCTACTCTCTCTCCGCCCGGTTTTAACGAGGCCCTGGCGATCAGTGTAGACTCTTAAACACCCCGATTAGCTGGCTGTCACGAGCAGCCCACCCTCAGCCCCACCTCATTCTTTTCTTTAATTCGTTTTTTTTATCGAGCCAGAGGTAATTAGGGTGGCATCCCTGCAGTCAGCGGCTCCCTCGCCAACCTCCGCTTCCCCCTCCCGCCCTCTTCCCTTTCCGCCTTCTCGAACTCTCTCTCTCTCTCTCTGCGTCCCTTACTCGCAACCCCAGCACGTCCCCGCCGGCCGACCCCGCGGCGAGTTCCGCGTTTTAATGAGATTTAGGACTCTGTTGCTAGCTAAATTTTCATAAGGTCCTGCGGGACTGCCGACTAGTTTTTTCTCCGCGAAACCTGTGGCCGAAACTCTTCTCTGTGCAATGTTTTCTTTTCTCGTTTTCGCGATTTCTCATTTTACACGTGTCACATTCTATACGACGTTTCCACGGTAAAAATTGTGTATATCCTTTTTTATTAAAAAAATTTAATACAGGATGATAAAATTTATGTAAAAGCGAGAAAAAGAGAGAGAGAGAGAAAAAAAATATTAATATGCAGAAACATTTATTACAAATTTATAAGAAACTATTACATATATTGTGGTTTTCTAAGCTTGACCAAGTAACCACTTCGCGTCGGAAAAGTTGTTCGCTGCAACGCCCGAGAGATCTTAACATCCGAGCGTCCGCAGTCCGCGGTCGAGATAGCGATTCGTCGAGAAGGTCCTAATGCACGGAAAGAGCTTTTCGCCATAGCGTGGCTGCGGAGAGAGCCGAGGGTCTGTGTAGTCGAAATGGATGAAGGAAAGGCGAAAGGCAGATTAGGTGCGGCGTTAACGTTAGCAAGAAGCGCGTCCAGAGGAATTCGTCTCACGGCTTAACAACCGAGGACTTAAGGCAACCACGACGAGGCTACGAAGTCTCTCTCCCTCTCTCTCTCTCTCTCTCTCTCTCTTTCTTTCTCTCTCTCTCTCTCTCTCTCTTCAATACAAACACGCACGCAGACCCGGTTTCTCCGTCTCTTTCGCGTCTTTGTCGAAATCCGGACTCTTTACTCCGGTCGATCGCATCGGCGATGCGTCACTTCGGATTAAAGCAACGAGACGCGGCTTTCGCGCAAAACCGCTCCGAGAAACGCGAACGCACGCTGTGTATGTTGTTTATGCCTGGAAATATTGCGATAAAAATATCGCAGTGCCGACGAGAGAGCACGGATCGTGCGCGCTCGCCTCTCTCTTCCATTACGATAATTAAAGAATCGAGATATCGATGAGCCGCACATCGTGTGCGCGCGCGTATCTACGGGATAAATTGATGATCGCGAATGTAATGATTGGTGCGTATCCTCTGGGCATGTCTCCTACACGCACACACGCGCGCAGTTCCAATAAACATGTTACATGAATTGCCCACTCGTTTTATGAAACAGGGAGCAGGACAGAGAAGCGGGGAGGGCTCTTGCGAAATAATCTCGACATTACCGCAATAAATTTTCGGCTAAAAATATTTCTCGAGCGCGCTCGATAAATTACAAGTCGTTACGCAACTTCGTCTGACAATGATGGAAATCTAACTTACATATTTAATAAGAGAGAAACAAGAACTTCCTCGCGGTAAACGATATATATATATATATATATATATATATATCGCGCGAATTCCCGAAACGATTCCGCGCGCAGTTACAAGCTTTACACTCGCTACGGCGGAACCTAAATTAAGAACCGCGCGTGGCGCACCAACGTGAAACAATGCCCGGTACCCGATACCCGATATCGCGCACGAGACCGGAAACGCCGTCGCGGGTGAAACGGAGACGGCTTCCCGAAATATCGGGATTTACCGCGTCGAATTTCACGGTGCGCCGCCCGTAGAAATCGTCGGTACCAGCTTTTCGCCGGCGCGAGTCTATACTTTTCTCTCTCTCTCTCTCTCTTTCTCTTTCTCTCTCCATCTTTCCACGAGAGAGTTTCACACCGACATGCAGCTTACAGCGCAAAGCGGGAGAACGCGGCAACTGAACATTAGAATTCCGCAGCCGCTGCGACGTTTTTCACGGGGCGACTTGACAAAAAGGAACGTAAGCTCGTCCGCGACGATCAGCGACGTAAAACCGGCGCGAAGAGTGAATGGCGATGGCGCATAGCGGGAATCCGGGGTTGGAGAATTTGCCGTTTCCGCGAATGCACGCGTGCTGATTTCTCGACTGCGGCGTTCTTTTTCGTCGAAAAGATTTAGTGGCTGGATTTATTAGTTTCGCACTGTGCGGGCGTTAGAGATCCGCTTTGTAGTTTGCGGGAAATGAAATCTTCGTTAAAACATTGCGCATCTATCGACTTTAGCAAACAACACGGTTTTTGTGTGCCGCGAAAATTAATTGTTGTTAATTAACGTCTTTTCTGCATTTTAGATTAACTCTGTGGTTTGTCGTACAAACAGAGTTGTGATATTTTTCTAATTTTTACACATAAAATAAATTAATATCAATGTACGATATTAGGTAAAGAATACAGAGATTATAATCCCGCAAGACAGATGTGAGTTTAAACCCGCGGATCTGGCTCGGTTTTCGAGGTCTGGTCTATCCCAACGTGGGATTTTACTTGTTCCTACCGCGTCATACGTACACCGTCGCTCTCAAGAATCGGAATCGCGTACCGCAAACAATACACGTTGTAGGCAAGCCGTGTCCATGCATAATTCAAATAGTCGCACAGCCGTCCGTGGTACCGCGGAACCGAGCGAATTTTCTCTTCCGCTCCTGCCTCCGCTCCTAGTAAATACGTAATCAGACCTCGCTATCATCCAGTCCCATTCCCGCCTCCTCCTTCTTCACCCCCTTCGGCAACCCACTCTTTCCTCTTCTCGCTTCCCCCCGCGCGTGTTCTTCGCCGCGCGTTTCTCCTTCCTTCTCTCCTTTCCCGATTCCCGTCGTTGCCCTGCACACAGCAACTCGTCCCGGTCCTCCTCTCCCTCGAACGTCGACTCCACACACACCTCGGCCGTCCTCCTCCTCCCCCGACGGCTATCCTCCCCGTTTCCGCCCTTCAGCCGTCGAGCACACAGTTATTCCGATACGAGTTTACACACCGGCGCCCATAAAACACGTATGAGATCTTCTCGTACCGCATTGCGACACTCTTTGACGGCGCCGGGCTCGAGTCACGTTTAGGGATCGTTGCGCAGTCTAGTCTCAACAAACAATAACTTTCGCGAATCGATCATACGCCACGTGCATCAGACTTGACGTAATCGCACAAAAAGTAAAGAAAAAATCGGCATATCCCGATAGGCGTTTGAGAACAATCTTAATGTTACGAGACCGAGGGAACGCTTTTAAACAAGGGATTACACGATATCTCATACTTATCATCGTTGTCGAGAACGTCGAGCGCGGCGAGAGCGGCGCGACGTGTACGTTTGCCAATAACCCCGGAGACCGCTTGCAATTTTTATCCTCCTCGATGCCACAAGGAGACCACCTACCGGTGGTTTAATACCTCTGCGTCGAAACCGGCAGACCGGCGGATAAACGTCCGTGCGATCAACGGAGCGCGAGCGAGAGAGAGACGGAGAATTATGGATCCGGTAGCAGAAGAGCGGATCTCGACGAGATCGTTGAACGTCGATCCCGCGATCGATCCCTCAATCGATCATTTGTCGACAAGGGAGACGCGTTGGCGGAGAACACAGTCGGGGAGTTGCAATTAAATTCACTTCTGAGAATTTGTGCCAACTTCTTCGTAAACTTTGACCTTTTAATTTTCGCAAATTTATTAAATTTATTAAAATTCATGTTATATGCAATGTATATAAAAAACAAAAGTCCAAAAAAAAGGAAGAGACGCGTCTACAAACCCGGGCTTATCATCAGGGGTTAATGGCACGAGTGGTTCGCATATTTCACGAGTACCTTCTCGCGATGAGAGGACCCGGGAGAGGAGTGGGTCCTGGAAGGCGACGGAGGGTTATATTCCCGCGCTGTACATATATATATATGCGTCGCGAGTATCTGGACTTATGACGGAAACAATTTAGAGGCTTTGGGCGCGAGGCGGACGTGTAAGCTCGGTGCGCGTGTACGAAGCGGCCGCAGCTACCGGGGATGTGCTCAGGGTGCGACGACGACGACGGCGGAGGCGGAGGTGGCGGCGGCGGCGGCTACGGCGGCAGTATCCGCGGGGACGAATACGGCGTGTGTGCGCGTTACGATGGAGGGAGCTAAGCCGCAATAAGTCGAGGGATGAGCGCGAGATGTGGCCGAATCGTAACGCGCATACTGATACCGTATCCTGCGGACGGGGAAAGAAAATAGGAGGAGACGAGGGACGCGGTAGAGCCAGGTTCCCACCCTTTCTCGGGATCTTGCTCCGCTCTTGTTGTTCGGTTCACGCGGCGAGAATTTTCAAGCAACAACGCGATCGCGTCAGCAGAAGATTTCGGAATAGCTCACCGTCGAAAATGAATCCATTGTGTTCGGTGAATATATACGCGCGCGAACCGACGCACGCACGAGCTGAATAAAATGAAACAACGCACACGCTCTCGCGAGTTGAACGCCGAGTTATGCTCGCGTCGAGTTCCGAGCTGAGGTCGCGGAAAAAGATATGTTCGAAAATGCGCGAAACGGCAATGATCAAATCGCTCTCTTCGATCTTTGTCGGGCGGCGGGATTTATGTTTCGTACGTTGCCGCGTTGTCGCGGGTTTCTTCGGCTGCAGTTGAAGGATAACCGCTTATGAATTGCAAAACGCCTCGCATTATTTCGCATCTCATTTCGCGCTGTCTGTTATTTCGACGGGAATGGCGGCGCATATTTTTCGTTATTACGGATTTACAGAAAATGAGAAATAAATAATTCAATATATTTTGAATGCAAATTTTGTTTCTTCTCGTCGCTTACCATTAACGAGCGCGCATACGAATAATATCCGCATAATATTAATTATTATTGAAAAAAAAGTAAAATATACGACGTTAAATATACATTAATCAAGTTGCGTCAACGAGACACAAAATACGTCGCGGATATCGCGGCGCGAGATAATGTCCCGGCGCGGAGATACGCGCGTTATTTACATCTCCGACGACGCGTTGTCCTTATCCCATGGACGAGGAGAATATGGGCAGGAAAACGTCGAGACTACGTGGCTTCCCGTTGCGCATGGCGGTGTCTCTCGCATCGGACTTTTCGAGTAGTACGTGGAAGGGCGTCACGGCGAGTGAAGACGGACGTCGCGACGCTACCATAAATCGTGAGCTTACCCGCCGACGGAGAGCGTCCTCTATCCGTTCCTTCTTCTCCATGAGCGCGTCTTCTCTCTCTCTCTCTCTCTCTCTCTCTCTTTTTCTCTCCCTCTTTCTCTTCTACCCTCGCGTCACTTCAGGACGACCTTCTTCCCGAAAGCCACGAACGGGCAACGACGAGTTCTCCTCTCGTCGCGGGAGACCAACTCTTGGCCGGCGAGACGACTTTGATTATACTACTACTGCGGATTTTATGGGACTCTCGTCGATCCCTCGCTAACATATTGCCGGCCTTATGGCTTAAACGTGAGCAATTAAGCGGCTTAGATCATCCGCACACGCACACGGGGTCGAAACACTTGACTCTTCCACTCTCTCTCTCTCTCTCTCTCTTTGTAGATAGGCTGTTGATATATGAAAAAGTTTCTGTACAATGGTGCAATCGTATTCAGATCTGTGACCCTAAATAAACGACCCTTTACTCTTTCTCTAGCTGCTCTCGCGTGAGGTCTGACAAGTCCTATTCGCTTGATATATCGTTCATTGCTCTTATCTTCGTTTCTCTTTCGCGCTGATGTTGAAATATTCTATAAAAATGTCTTATCGCATTTGCAATAAAATTAAATTGCTCTCACGCATTCAATAAATTGTATCGTGTCCTTCGCACCTTTATTGCGCGCGCGCACACACCGCTAATTTGACCGATATTAATAATACGCCCATCTGGTGGCAGCTATATTTAATTGGGTCACTATACATATACATATAAGTGTACGTATTCTGCTCGCGCGCCCGAGAAAAGTGCGCTCAGGAAAAAAAAAATAAAAATAAAGAATAAACTCGCCGCGTTCGCTGGAAGAGGCTCGGTTTTGCCGTAGACTAATTTCCTCGGGCTATTCTACGGACCGTGTAGAAAGTTCTGGGTGATGTACTCGTCCCAGGAGCCTTAAGACTGGCGACTGTTTCACGGTCTGGATATTATTCAGACTGTGGGGGTAACGGATATACATATACCATTACGCACGTACTAACTATCCGGCGAAATGAAGTGGCTCGCGTACTCGCAATAAAAATGCCTCGAATTACGCAGGCACGCCCCGCCATTCCGAAAGAAATTAAAAAGTAATTAAAACAACCGGAGGCACAGCCCTCGGCGAAGGCTGCCAAGCCAGCGCGCACGAAAGACCCTCCCGAGACCACCCTCTCGCGGCGTGAGGGTGCGAAGATATCGCCTAATGGCGGAATCAATATTTGACAGAAAATAAAAACATAAATCACGAAAATTTAATTAGCCGACGTAGCGCCGCGTCTCTACTAGATAGAAACTATTAGGAAACAGTCACCAATCGAAGCTCTCGCGCCAGTGTCAAAGAGAGGAAACATCAAAGAAATTCATTCACACAAACGAGATCTCCGCGAATCCGAGAGGGTTAATACGATATTTTATTCAATAAGCGTTTCTCTCTCTCTCTCTCTCTCTCTCTCTCTCTCTTTCTTTCTCTCATAAACGATCTGCAGGCATAAATAATGCACGAAAATTCAGGCAGTTTAATTTTCCCTAAGCGTTAAGCACATTCACGAACGAGCTCGCACAAGATAAAGAGATTTTCCCTCCCGCGTACACAATCTCTCTCTTTAGCTCGCGCGCGTTTCTCGCCCGGTGGAATGGCGGGACGATTTAATAACGACGCGGTAAATTAAAATGATAGACGTCATCCCCCGACTGGCGGCCACTGAGAGCCCATCAATTAATGGGTGCCTCTACTTCATTTGCCTATAAATAAATAATCGTCAAGTGTCTCCGCTCTCGTACGAGAGGTGTCACTCGGCATCGAGCGGAGGTGGAAAAGCGGAGGCAGAGGCGTAGGATGAGGAGTCAGCGGGAGGATGGCTTTCAAATATTAACGCCGTCTCGTGGACGTCACATACGTTACCCTTCCTCCCCCTATGTTCTACATTCGGGCAGATGCGTGCGGGCGGCTCTGCCACCGTAGGGCTTCGCCATCGAGGAGGTCTCTTCCATGTCTATTTCCCTCGTCTATCAGCATATGCGCAGTGACATCTCAAAGACGCGCGCGCGCGCGCGCGCGAATATCCATTTGTTACCACAAAAAAGTCAAAAAACCCCGAGAGAATTCAAGATAAAGTTTTGGACATTACTAGTTTTTTTTTTTAATCGCAGTTTTATCTAACTCGTAAGACGCGGAAAAACTAAAATCGGTTTTTATCTCTACACATTTGATCAAACTAAACTCGGAACAAACTGTTATTGCGAACAACAAGAAGATCGTGATGCGGTAATGGAACTCGTATCGATTGGAATTCGAATCTGCCTAAAGCACATCGAAGTTCCGTTTAAAAACTAAATTCGATCGGAAAGCATGCAGATGCGCAGAGAGATCATATCGCGCGATCGCGAGACCGTGACAATCGAAAGTAATTCGGTAGATACGACGACGACGGGCGCGAAGGGACGGCGGCGGCGGCGGGCGGATGGTGAGCGCGAGAGCCGTCCAATGACACGCCGGAAATATTTGGCAGCTGATGGCGAGTAGTTGAGGGGAGAGGCAAAGAGAGAGAGAAAGAGAGAGAGAGAGAGAGAGAAAGAGAGCCGCGGTACCTCCGGCTGGTAATTAAAAATGTCTCTCGACCCCTTCCGCCCGGCCCCCCATTTCATCGGCGCGCACCCGCTACCCCCGTCGACGTCCCTCGTGCGTCGCGGTGTCGCCACGAGGCTGTCTAACAGGAATGCATTGCGAGGGACTAATGAAAAACCTCATCGGCGTGTGTGACGCTAATGAGAAAGACTGCCAGCGAGCTCGACAGTGGCGATTGAAATTCGCGAAGAAACGCCGGTGCGGATGTATATCGGCCCGGGTAGACGGGCTGGTTTTCACGGCGGACAGTTTTTATGGGATGACGAGCCCGTCATGTGTGTGCTCTTCCCTCCCGCTCTCCCTTTCTCTTCCCCAGCTCGCGATTTTTTTTTTTTTTATTTTTTTTTTTTATTATCTTCTGACAATGACCGCGAGAGATATATCGAGCTTCATGCGCCATTTAATAGGGAACAGTATCCAGGAGTCAGTCGTTTTGAAAAAAAAAAAAAAAAAGTTACGTCGGCACCGAGCGAGCTTCAGAGAGATCCTTTGCTTTTAGCCTTCGTTAATGCAGTCCATTTCATCCGCGGGACCGCGCCGCCAATATATTTCCTTAACGATCTTGTGACAGTGAAGCGGCGAACGCGTCGTGACGCGCCAAGTAATTACATTTGGCCATTATATCGTTGCTCGTCGATGAGCGGTCGAGGGTCACGCCGAGGCCGTGAAATCTACGTCGAGATTACGCCTCCAGACACAATCGCGTTACATCGCGAGAAGTACAATCGCGAGAAAAACCTTTCAATTCTCTTCCACCGCATTCTACTCGGAAATAAACACGACGAAGCAACGAAAAATACTTTTCTCTTACTCGAGAATTAAAGGAATTAAATGTTTCCCTATTTAAATTAAAGGGTTTAAGGGAGCTTACGCGCGGGGGGGAGGCAGATTGAAGAACGGAACGTCAACGTTAAGCCCGTAGTGGACATCGGTTCAGAACATAAATTCCACAGAGCCGTGTGTGTCTCGGGAAGAGACCAAGGGAGGGCCCTCGTCCGAGGGTTAATGCGAACAAGAACCCGCAACTTCCCGATACGCAAACCGAGCGATGCGCTTCGCAAGTAACTTGTAACCGGGCATCGGTCTACTACGTACGGCGCAGCCGTGAATGATGCGGAGGCGGTAGTGACGTCATTAGCAATTCCGATCTCGTCGGGCGGAAATTATGTCCAGTGCGCCGCGCGAGTCGCTCTCAATATCCTCCCTTTTCCTCCCCCGCGGCACCTACTCTCTCCCCGGGCATCACGAGCGGGCACACGTGCGACGGCCACGTACACACACACACACATGTGCACACGTGAGATTCCTTCGCTTCCGGTTTCCGGTGCGGGAACGGCTTTGCCGTGATTGGCTCGCGAGCAAACTCGGCGAAGCAAGGCAAGCGCGCGCCACAGGCCGATATCGGTGCCCCGATATAGAACTGACTGTCATTCCTGCGTCCTGTTTCTGCGGAACATCGAGACAGTGTCCCGTGATAATTAGATAGAGATGCGCGGTGCCGATCGCGCGCGAATTCCTTCGAACTACGACGCCGAGGAAATGTCCGCTCGACATTTTCGTTTTACGAAGCTCGTTTTGCGCGCGCGCGCGCGATTTACCGAATATCCAATCAAATGATATTTTATGTGTATTATATGTGAAATAACTTTCTATATTATAATTATTTTAATTATTAATTCAACGTTGTTAATTAAAATGTTTGCCCCTTTTGAATGTTTAAAACAGAAACGCTACTAAATTATACATATATATTTTTTTCATAATTCTATTTTACTCCGCTTTATCGAAATATATTCAGAGGAAAATGGGTGCGTTAAAACGCATTGGCTGAGTCCGCGCCGGCATGAGACGCAGTTTATATATCAACCTCCATCGATACGGACGTGCACGACTGTCGAGCTGTCGATCCCTTATATCGCGAGCCTGCGTTTCCCGCGGGAGAGACTCGGGATTTCGCCTTCTCTCTCGCCTCTCTCGACATCCCGCGATTTTTAGAGCGCCAGATATATATTATATTCGACATTCAGTTTTTCGCCTAGAAATATCCTTCCTCCCCGGGGTCCAATGCGATAACTCATTCCCTCCGCCTGGAGGAACGCTCCGCGCAGCGGAGCGCCGACATGTATCACCACCGCGCGATGAATCAAGCGGCGGAGTAATGGCGCAATCAAAATATCACGGGAGGAGCGCTTCTTCGACAGAGGAGACTTCGAGATTTGCATGTTGCATCACTTTCCACACGTTTATGCACACGTTCTCATTAGCGTACGTGCCCGTACGGCACTCGCGCGTTTCAATTAACGGCCCTGCTCGAGTATCACGAGAACGCGCGCGGAACGTTTTCTTAACGGCGACAGTTTCGCCAGTTTACACACGAATCGCGTGTGTAAACAAAAAGCAGAGAAGTAGGTCGACGTTAAAGGTGTTTCAGTGTGTGATCCTCGAAAGGATAAGAATTTCAACTTTTAACGAAGTCCACGTCCTCTTTTCCTTTCTCTCTCTCTCTCTCTCTCTCTTTCTCTCTCTTGCTTTTTCTTTCGCATTCTCCTCGTCGTCCGGCACCTTGTTCGTGTACGGCTCGTACGAATGATTCGAGTTTTCGCACCTTGCACCGCCAAGTTATTTCCGGTGATGACGTAAGAAAGAAGACGGAGAGAAAGAGAGAGAAAGAGAGAGAGAGAGAGAGAACCAAGTTAGAGAAGCGTACAGGGACGGGAACGAACGAGAGAGCGGGACGTCGAGCTCTCGCACAGGCCTCGATGCTAATTTTCACGCGACTCGAGCATTAATTCTAATTAAATATGTGCGCGCCAGGGGCCGCGGTGAGATAAGCGGGACGAAAGGCAATTTGTACGGGGACGCCGGTCGGTTTCCGAGATAAAAATAAAGGATCTGGGAAGGGAGGAGAGAAAAAGTTTCGAGAGAGGAATATCCCTCTCGGCCTTTCTTCTTCTCTCCACGAGCTTCGCCCTTCGTCTCGCGAGAGAACCCGCCTCGCTCCGGGCCCGATATCCAAGTGAGATGTTTAATCATTCGGTAGATTGAATCCGCGGGTCTCCACTCGACGGTGAATATCTTAGCATGCGATGTTTCTCAAGTCGAGAGAGAGAGAGAGAGAGAGAGAAACGCGCGCGGCGACCCTCGTCCCCGCCGCGCTCTCTCGATATAAAAGCCGATCTCTCTCCTCGCACGTTGCGAGGATAACAAATCGGGCGCCGCTCTTTCGTATTTATTCGCAAACGCCGCCACGATATTGACCTCACAACCGCGCGCGAAACGCATTTTAAAATTATTGCGACTACGAGTAACCCATCGTGTCGCCCATCAATTTTCCTCGCGAGCGAATTTCCCAGGACGAACAGACAACTCGCTCCGTTGTCTCACTTCACGCGGACCAATCCCGCTGTGGGATTTGGCATTTTCCTCAAACAAATATTCGAGATTAACATTCGACTCGTTAAAATTGCGAGGATCGCGCGTCCACAATATGCGAACATCAATTTGCAGGAGTTGGTGTATTTGCAACATGTCAATATTCCTTTCCTCAGGGAGAAAAAGAGAAACCGAGTGCGGATTTCGTTTTTCCTTTGGACGGATGCAGCGGGTGTGTGTCGCGAGACTCACTGTGTTGTACCGGGACAAGCATCGGGCCAAGAGCTGAAAATATATACGGGTGGGCGTGGAGTGTGGCGGCAGTTGGTTCACGGTCGGTAGGTCGGGAGAGAGCATTGAGTTACAACTTAGCTTATACAGCCACCGAAGCCGCGCTCCGCCGGCGAACGTACGGCAGTAACAGCCGCCGCCGTCGTTACGCTGCAAGATTCTATCCGCAGATTGCTGACTTGCCCGACTCGCTTGCTCGCTCCAACTCCACGTAGCTCGTGTGTACCTTCCCTTACGTGCGCCTCCCCTTTTCGGTGATTTCAGAAAAATCGCGGCCGAAACTAAACGATCGGCTGTTCCGCGCGGCCGAGCCCGGCTATTCCTTTTCCCCCGCTTATTTACGATGTAATTGTACAGAACGTCCGTCCGCGATCGAGGCTCTCTCTCTTTCTCTCTCTCTCTCTCTCACTCTTTCCCCGTGGCCTGCATTACAGTAATAATCTCGCGGCCGGATAATGCGGGTGTTTCCTCACGACAATAACGGGGTGATGATGTTGCAACATTAACTCGACGTTCCTCAAGTGCCCGAGCGGTAGTTCTCTCTTTCTTTTTCCACTGTATATTTTCGCATTTTTAACATCTCGACCTCTCGTGTCCGCCTCTTTCCTTCTTTACGAAAGTAAGAGAAGTTGGATGATAAAATAGTATCCTTCAATTAACTGCAAGCACTCGACCGGTACGTCTCGAGGAACATCTCAATTTGCCGCTTAATTAGCGAGATGCGCGCGCTCTATCAGACTCGGGAAAAATTACAAGCAAAAATGGAAAAATTCACATCACAGGCGAATTTTCGCGAGTGGCAAAACTCGAACGGCAATTACAAAGATGTTTTTACTATCGATTCGCGTTACACATCAGACGGAAAATTAGCAAATCTCTCGTCGGCGACGGTGATTTTCTAAATATCAATCACATTTCGCAATTCACGCTCCGGGGAGAAGCCCCGCGGCGAGAAAGTAGATTGACCCGTAGCTTGGAGTTAATTTAGCGAGCTGTCGCGAATCGCGGCGTTTCCCTTAGCTTTTACTTTTTATTCTTCTGGCACGTCGAACCGGCTGCGTTTCCCGCGATAAGATCTCCGGGGCTCTTTCTCCGGTGAGATCGAGTCGTGCAGGAGGTCGTGGAACCGAATGCATCGAGAACGCACCGCCGCCGACAACGGGCGCGCAAATCCCGCCCGTGTTCTTTCGCGTGTTGCAGGCGACGACGAAATGATCGGAACTGCCGCGATTCTCGAGAGAAAATGAAAAATTTCTATTCAAAATTTTTGCAGTTCGCGCGAATGCTTGACCCCTGAGTCCGTTTTTTTTTTCATTTTTTTTGTTTTTTTTTTGATTGATTAATATCTTTTCTGGAGATGTAAAACAGCTTGAATTTTTCACGCAACCGCTTTGAATATTAACAAATTTATTTTTACCCGCTATTTCCAGATTGAATGACGTCGCTCTTTTTTCGAGATAATTATTCGCAGCGGGAACATAAATTTCGACTTGAACGAAAAACACAGTCGATAAAACACATTTCTCAAGATTGCGGCAAAACGACGAAATGACGCGAAACACGGGCTAAAAAAAAAAAAAAAAAAAATCCAATCAGCGAACGCGCACGTAGAAAAGATCCTTTGAATATTTCTATATTTATAGCGCGTGCGTAATATTCGCCACGGCGAATGTCTGCATGCGTGTTCGCGGGAATCGCATCGCGGCTTAGGCTTCTCTCGCCGATTATCATTTAAATGTATTCGCGCTTAGTTGGCCGCGAGCGAGGCGTGCCGGCAGCGGCTTCGGAAGACTCTTCTCCGAAGGAGGAGCGTGTGTAGAGGACCTTTGCGGAGGAGTCCCTCTTCTTGGCCTCGCCGGAGAGAAGATGCTTTCTTCCTCCCGCTTTCGTCCCTCCTCGCCCGCTTCGTCTCCGTTTCTTTCTCATTCGGTCGGCATCGTTACGCTGACTTATGAAGACCGTGGAATACGATTCTTGTGCGGCCCTTACCGCTTCTTATTTCGCCTCTTTGCTCTCCTCGCGGGCGACCTTCGCGTCGCTCCCTTCCTACGTTTATTTGGCGCGCGCGCGCGCTTTATTTGATGATACTCTCGCGGTGCGGTAATATTTCGCGCGGATTTGACGCCAAATGCACGCTCGGAAATCCGGTGAAGATTTGACGAAAACTCAGAGTCAAAAAACTGCAATTTTTCCATCGCGCGTGTATATGTTGGCACTTATTTATATTAAATACATAAAACGACGCAAAAGTAAGAATATGACGCTAATGCCACGTCATGGGATCATCGCACGAGTTTGAAACGTTCTGCTGAAGAAACGGAGAATAGAGCTACGTTGTTTCCTCGCGACCGAGAAGTCGCCACCCGTAAATTCAAAAGCGTATCTCATCCCGAGAATCCGACTGCCGTTTTGTAATGAGGTGCACGCACCTCTCTCGAACGTCTACGGACTATTTGGTATTTGTTTCTCGTCAGAACTTTGCATATATACCTACGGCCGTGCGTGTGTGTCACGCGTCGTGTGTTCGCGGTATGCAAATGCCAAAGTATATGGGAAGTCTGCGGCGTCGTCGTTGTCGTCGTCGCGTTCTTATACGTGCCGAGAGAAAGAGAGAGAAAATATACCTGGGATTACCGATCCCAAGGTGCGTCAACTTATAAGGATTTCTTTTTTTTTTTTTTTTTCGTTGCATCAATTGGAGGGAAGATCGTTCCGCGACGATCGAGCTCTCCATTACTTATGTCGGACGTACTCATGCAAATGACGTCTCTTAATACCAACGTGGCACAAACCAAAACCCCTCCGCTTATCAGTTGTGCGCGTATCTCCGTTTTACTCTCGGATGCATAAATCGATACGAGTAGCGACGAGTCCGGCGGAGTGTGTGTTGAGGAACTCTAACATTTTTTTCTCTCCACACGTCTCTCTCGCATCTGGTGTTATTTATGAGAAAAAGAAAAAAGATCTGTAAAAAAGTCTTGTTTCTTTCGTGACTTTGTACTCGCTGGTAACACGCGCCGATACGCGCGCGATCCTCCCCACATCGGAGAATATTGTTATAACCGTATCGTCGTGTTGGAATATTCCGTTGGATTATCCCACGGGGGCGCATACCTCGTCGGCGAGTTATTAGACCGGAGATCGTCCGGGTATAGCGCCGATACTCGCTGCAACGACCCCGGATCTCGCGCGATTTATTGCGCGTTAAGTACCCCGAGCGTACCTCGTAACCCGTTTGCGGTCGTGGTAAAGCGGCGGCGGCGACGTCGCGCCGACGGGATTTACGACGATTAATTCAGGTATGCCTCGGCTCGGTTTCCCTGATCGCGTTGTGACGTGGCGCAACACACACCTTCGGGATGGAGCGCGGCATGGGAAAATCGGGGCCAACTTCAATATTTGAGCGTCCGGAATCCGGGGCCGGTCTTATCTCGCGGAAGCCCGCACGGGAGCCGACGCGCGTCGCGACGCGCGCACGGCGCTCCTCCTCGTCGTCGTCGTCGTCGTCGTTGTCGTTCCTGCTGACTACCGAGATTTACAATGAGCTTCCGGAGTACAATCTGGAAGGAAGTTTGCTCGCGCGCCAGGTCTCTCGACCACGGTACACAAACGTTATCGGTCGACGTATCGCGCATTCGGATCGCAAACAGCCCTTCCGCCAATGCGGAGACGCCGCCTTCAGGGCAAACGTCTGCACGCAACGGCGGAGAAACTACGCGTGCAGTTATGAGGCAGAGCAACGCGCGCGCAAGCAAGCTGGGAAAAATTATATACAACACAAGCGGGGCGCGTTCTACCTGTCGTCGGGTCTGATCTTAATGCCGGTGATTTGCGATTTTTATGATGAACTCTTTGCTGCTTTTCAAGAGACGTTTCCGGTTGCCGCAACGAGTTTATTTCTACGCGGATAACGAGGCGATAAAAAAAAATTCCAAACTCCCGACGCAGATATCGTGGAAAATATACGACGCGACTTGCGCGCGAAGCTTCGTTAACTATTTCGTTACGACGGATAACAGTTGTTGCCGCGGATAATAGTCGGTTTCGCTAGTAGTATGTACGTGCAACATTTTACGAGAGTAAACTTTGCGGTTTGCCAAGTTCCCGTATGCGATTCTTCACACGGCACGCGTACAATCTTCGCCGTTCGAGAAACTTGAAGAAACGTCGTGCGAGAGGTCAAACGAAAATGTCAACCTGAGGATTTTATCGTTACGTCGCGCCACACACCACGCGCGTTACTTCTATTTATGCACGTCTTATGCGCACGAGTGCGTCGCCGATATAACGACGCTCTGTTCACACGACTGCGAGTTTATTACGCGATTGTGATATTTCAAGCGGTTTCTTCTATTTCCGTGTTTTTTTTTTTTTTTTTTTTTTCTGAAACTTTTTCCCTCTCNTTTTTCCCTCTCGCAAGATTTTGTTCTTACGTAAGGAGACAGAAATATATTCGCGATTATCACAGCGACATTCAACTCCATCAACGTCGCGGTTTTTCGAGTCGCGTTTCACGTTCCGCTGTATTTCGGTTGCGCGCCGGGGAAAGTGAGACGTCGACGTGTTACCGGATAAGTGAATTATTATCGTGAAAATAAAGTAATGACTACGGGAAGCAGATCGATCTATCACTGTCAAGTGGCTCGCTGAATCAATGTTCACAAAATACGAACGTCTCTATTTTTCTAAGGAACAAGTTCGGCTCTTCGAATAAAAAAAATGCGATTAGTGACTAGCATTTTGCAAAACGTTCCTTGTTCAAATTTTGATTTTTATGCGCACGAGCGTCGTGAATGTATCTTTTGTAGCACGCGGGAATCGCATCGTGTGTCGCCCCTTTAAAGAATCGAATCGCGATGAGAAGAAGCCAGACGAGTCGAGCGGCGGGACACATCGTAAACCGAAAGAAACGACCGGAGGGTTGTTCCGCGCCCGCATGTGACCATCCGAAAACGTACCGAGTCGAAACAAATGCTATCGTAAGGATCCTCCCGCTCACAAGCCTAGGTCGCGCGTCAAGTATAAAGACGCGTGTCTTCTGTACCGAGAAGCGAGCGCGGAGACCGACCGAGAGATGTGTGTCTCTCGTAGCTTTTACGAGTCATAAAGCCAGTCGTGCTTCTCACGAGCACGCTTCCGACCGACGGCCGCGTCGACGACCCTCTTGCCTGTCCTTTCCCTCCCTTCCGATTCCACGGCTTAACTGATAATAATGCCACTTTTATTGTACAATAACCCTTAAACGCGACGATAAAACGGCTCTTTATGGCATCAAAAATGAAATAGCCCGGTGCGTGCGCCGCAGCAGAAAAAGGGAAGGGGGACGGACGGGAGGCAGACGCAGGTGCGCGGGCGACGTCTCTCGTTTCTCTCTCGAGGAGAGCGCGATCATCTCGTCTCCCGAGGACTCCGTCACAGTATCCGTCGGTGCTTTCACGGTAGACGAAAGGAACACGCCGCTACATCTTACGGAGAAACTACGAAGCCGCGGCCGAAGCTCGCCCGTTATCCACGGTGCCATTTTTGCCACGAGCGCGCAATTTATGCGATAGCTTCGTTAATACGTAATGAATATTAATTATTTGCCGACGAAGGCGGCGCGCGGGGCGAGCCCCCGGTATTGTAATTTGTAATCTGCCGGGGTAAAAGTGCGTATCCACGGCGACTGGACACGGGTGCGTGCTCTTTGCATCGATATGAAGTATCGCTTCGTTATACAGCGCGCGTATAATAAACTGGCGTGCGAAGGGCCGATAGTGGCAATGAAAAATTTTCGAGCTAGGGACGAGAGAAGAGCGCGGGACGAAAACCCGCCAACGTTCGATATGCTTTTTGTGACACGACAATATTTCTCCAGGCGAATACACAAGAGTTTCTTTCTTCTTTAAACCGCTTTAAAATTTCATCTGCGAAAAATCGCTTTTTCTTTTTTTTTAATTCTCTCTCGAGTTTTTCTTTCTTTCTTCTCTCGATAATTAGTAATAACAGTAATTTCCTACTTTTCTCTCTGTGTAATTTTAAACCTCTCATAATAGTCGCAAGAAAATACATTCGCGTCAGAAATTTAATTTTACATCCTAATAATTAAAATAAAATTAGCAGTGTTAGCGGACGTTTCTTTTTCTTGCGTTCTTCCTACGTGCGATACGCGCTGCGTGCGTCATGTTCGTGTTCCTGGAGGCAAGGACGCGCGGCGCAGCAAAAATAATTAAAAATCGGAGAATCGCGCGGTAACGCCCGCCTCTCTCTTTCTCTCCGCGCCGGTCGCAGACAGCCGGTTCCAACAATTAAATCGTTAGCAATTATTAGGAACGAGACGCGTCCTCACGATTCCCTATCGTCTTCGTCCGTCTCCACCTTTGCTGTAGCTTCGATCGTCCCGCCTTTCCCCTCCCATCCCGTTTTCTTCTCTTGCCTCGGAGCGGATCCTCGTGATGCAGATGACGTATTCCGGATCATGGGCGCCGAAGCCGATTCGTATCTAATGGAGAAATTTACGATCGAAGGGCGGATCAATTCGAACGTCACAAAAGCGGCGGCTCTTCGAGATTCAATCAAGAGAATCGATTATTGAGAGAATGAGAAAACGAAGCGAACCTTAGAAAAATTTTAATATAGCTTACCCCGAAAAACGACGCTATTCTATATGTTAATCAAATGCTCATTAGAGTCCGTGTTTGTGAACACCTTTCCGTGAGATCATTAGGATCGGCTACAAAACCGCGAAAGTCCCGTCGTAAATTCGGACTCTCACACACAAATTTTAATCGGTCTCAGTCTTATATATCATCCGTTTCCGAAGAGTCTGAGTTTCTATTATAGCGAGTCTCCTCGCGACGCCAATGCGCGCGCTTCTAAATACTAATCATCAAGACTGCGCGAACGGAAGACGTGGAAGACGCGGAAAAAAGAATGGACGAGAAGGAAGAAGAAATCAAGTGGAGAGGAAGAATAAGAAGACCAGAAGGAGGTAGAAAATAGATATAGAAGGGGGGGGGAGAAGAAGAGGGCAACAACAACGGCAGCACGGGCCAGCAGTTGGTGTACGGCTGTATTTTAATTATACCGCAGGCTGCGAGAGCCTCGTCCAATCTCGTTGTTTCTCTCTCTTTCTCTCTCTTTTTTTTCTTTTTTCTCTCCTTCTCTCTCGTCCCTTTCCGTTCCCTCGTCCTCCCTTCGCAGACGAGCCGCGCGGCGCACCACCGAAATGCGAAGAAATAAAAACAGGCGGAGAACAGGCGGGAACGGCCCACCGCTTCAGCCCTGAACCGTGTCCGTCGGCTTCGGCATCGGTCCGACTCCGACTCCTGATCGTTTCTCTCTTCTTTCCTCCCTCTTTCCGCTCGTGTTTTCTGCGTCCGCTTCTCCCTTACATTTCGCTTCACTTCCTCTCCGCGAGACCGGCGTCTGGTTTTATGCCCGACGCTTTAGCCGGTCCGCTTTTATAATTGACGTACCCACCTTTCTGTTTCTCTCTCTCTCTTTCTCTCTCTCTTGCATTGCTTTTTCGCTGCTAGATCGCGAAACGCAATATATTCGACTTTTACGATTATTCTTAAGGAAATTAGTCCAAAAATATAGCAAATTCGAGAGAACTTGTATAAATGAATAAATATCCCAAAACTGACATTAAAAGTTAATTGCCCCCCCTGCGTTAATTGCCGTCAATCAAATCTCGTTGCTATCGCGATTGTTTTTTTTTTTTTTTTTTTTTTTTTTAATTATTATCCTGCGCCGATAACATCTGCAAAATCCGAGGCTTTCTATTTCAATTTAACGAGTAACAAATTAAGTCAGAAACGTTATTGAAAAAGATATTCAACTCCAACGCTCGCGTATAACATCAGCGAGTTTACATCGGTGTGATCACATGTTTTATCGACTGTATTCCGTATTAATCGCGGAATAACACAACGGCAGCCACCACCATTTCAGTCGATCGTCACACGTATGAAATAATTAGACGCGGAGATTGAATGGTGGAGTCTGCGGTATAATCCCGCGATGGCTCGTCGTCTATTTCCATAGCAGCAAAGCGTACGATCTCCATTAGCACCGATTAGCTTCTTCCATGCCCGAATTTGTCCCGCCTGTCACTCTCGGCCTTGCCTCTCTCACGAAACTACACCAGACTAGCCTGTCACGGATCGTCTTCTCGAGCGCGCGCGCGCAGATGTCGAACATCGCGAGATAATCTAAAAAACAATATTATCATTTATTCCACCAATATGTCTCCACACGATTCGTATTTTACAATCCGAGTTCACTCGCATCGAGCAATGACAACCAACCGCGCGATACTACGAAGGAGAGCGAACGTCGAGTAATTAGAGGGGGGAGGGGGGAAAAAACTTTCTTTTGCGCGCAAAACACAGCGCGCGTAATCCGCTCTTTTTATTAGAGCTAATTACTTCGCATTTTATGATTGCTCATGCTGAAATTCCGCAACGAACGTGGATTTAATGAGATTTCTTATGATGGGTATCAAAAACACATTGATTATCTAATTATAACTTACGTCGCGTCTCTCTCATTAACGCGTGAGGAACGCGTCTTAAAATAATTGGGCCGCCACATACGCGCCACGTCGACCGTATCTCGCGCGGCGCGTATCATGCGATTTTAATAACCGTACACTTCGACACGCGCACACACATCTTCCACACACATCTCGCTCTATATCCCATAATTATTAAATTACAACACACGTGTGTTACACTGTCAAAAAATTGCAAAAAAACCGAACGAATGAACGAACGAACGAAACGAGCGACACGGCAACTGACTCGCGCTACGTACGTAAATCAGACTTCATTAAGTTTTAATTCCGAAAACACATAATTTTTGGTTATTTATAAATACATAATCGAAGAGACCAAACAAAAATCCTCACCTCCGCGAAGTAACGCGCTATAAATAATGCAAGAAACACAAGTTCGAAATTAACGCACGATTTAAATCAAAGATCGTGTGTTGTAAATATTTTTTCTTTATTTATTTATTTTTTTTTAAATATATTTTTGCACTTTCCTCTCCCGCTTTGGGCGAAGAAGTGAACGCGCGATCTCGCGTTACACACACCCTCTCACGTTTTTTTTTTCTCCCCCGATTTGATACTGTTGTAAGTCGTCGCGGCGTTCAGAAGCGAGGGGTGTTACACGACGTACCTGATCCGTTCGATCTCGATTACACAGGCTCGTACACGGGGTTGCCGCGCGCCGTGATTTATCGTTTTGTCATGGCGCAGTTTGATACCGCGCGATCGAAATCTGGACCGAGGAGGTATCCTTCTCTCTCTCTCTCTCTCTTTGCCTACACCCACCTTAGGCATTCACGAGCGCGGTATAAATCTTCGCCGTGAGTTATAGCGCGGCGCGTAAGTGTACGTGCGCGCGCATAAACGCGCGCTCTCTCTCTCTCTCTTTCTGTTTCTCGATGCAACGAGCGCGGCGATTATTATTTTCACGGTCCAAGTGCGTGTGCGCTCATTATGCTCGTTTTACCATCAAACTCCGCGCGCGCGCGGCCACGTTTAGCGGCCAATTTGGCGTATCCGAGAGACGTCCTCTTCGCTTACGGCAGACAGTTCCCGGTTCGCGTTGCGACGCTTTAATCCGCGGAACGAGCTCGTTTCGGATAAACTCCTCGTTTAAGTGAAACTCCGACTCTCGAGCGGGACTTAAGTTCTTATCCCTGTTATATCCTTACACCCGAGACACACGCTGTTTCGGAAGGGAGAGAGAGATAGAGACACAGAGAAAGAGAGAGAGAGAGAAATCGATGAAAAGCGACTGCCGTTCGCGTATAAATCAAAGCGTTACGCCGCGCTCTCTTTTGATCAACTTTATCCGCACCCCCGTAAAAGTTATTCCACGCGGGATTACATTTCGCGGGAAAAAAAAACGCTCTTCGAAGTATTTTTTTGAACGTGCGATACTAAATGCAAAACGTATAAAAATTCAACAAGATTCTTTATCAAAACCTGTCAAAAGAATTGCGTCGTTTCGTAGAAATGTGTCTGTGTACACATGAATCTTTTTTAATTATCTCGCCAACTTCTTACGTAAAGCGTTTGTGTAGTTGCAAGAAAAAAAATAAAAAAATAAAAAAATAAAATTACCCATAAAGAGATAAAACGTATCCGACAGTTTTCCGGCAGCATTGCGACTTGACGCGTGTCCGTTCGGAGAACCTTTTCAGGATGTCACTGTCGCGCGTCGTCGAGCTCTCCTTACAACATTCCTACGGCGCGGTCGACATCAATCTCGTCATTAGTCTCTCTTCCCGTTCTCCCCTCCGACCCATCTTCCCCCGGACTGTCTTGCTAAACTCGAGGTAAAGTTATTGATAATTTGTCATACAATATCCGACTGCGAGCGAGCCATCCTTCATCCGTTTTGACCACAGACAAACCGTTATACTGTAATCCGCGTTGTCGCACCGACAGGCGCGCGCGTCTTTTCAAGTCATCCATTGTCGCGCGAGCGAAAGATCAATCGATTGTTTACGCTCGTTTTCTTCGCCAATTTGCGTCGCTGAGATATGTAAAATCGATCCCGTAAAACGGGAAGAAGAGGAGAGAAGGGGGGAAAGGATGTCACGAATGAGCGATACGCGTCGCCCCCCCTTCCCATCGATCGGATCGTGCCATCAAATATTTATGATCATCGCACGAGCGTAAACACACTTTTTTTTGTTTTTCATTGTCCCGCGCGCTTTTTGTTTTCGAAATAATGACTTCCGCATGGCGATCGCGCGCACCCGAGCCTCTCCGCCAATGCAAGTTTTATAGCCAGGCAAATGCCCTTCACATCTCCCGCCTGTCAATTAGCGATATTCTTCGGTCGTTTTTTCGGTGAAAAGCCGGATCGGGAGGATACTCTGGGAAAAAGAGACAAGAGAAACAGCCGGCGGATGAATGCGAGAGGGTCTCGGTAACGCCCCCTCCGCCCTGAGACGCCTCCTGTCCGTCAGCCGTCATCCCCCTTCTTCTCATTCTCATTTCCCGCCGCGACCCCGACGACTTTCGCTTCGCTTCCCTTTTTGCTTCCCCGTTTGCAACCACCTACCTGCACATAATTACAATCGACGAAACGCCCCGACGCGAGCTGCGCTCCCTCCGTCGGCGCCGCGTTTCTCTCTTCCTCCCTCCCCTCCCCCCCGTTCGCGTTGTTGTTTCTCGGACGCAGCAAAATCGCGCGAAATTACGGGGAACGCGAAGCACACAGTCTGCGAAATGCGCGAGCGGTTTAGAAAATGGCTTTCACGGCGAGACTCTCAGTCGTGTTCGGAGCTCCGATCCTCGAGAATAGTCACGTCGGTGTAATCGTTTTTACAACACGGCTAGTTAAAAAAGAAAAAAAAAACAAACAAACATAAATAAAAAGTAAATAAATCACAAAGAGGAAGTTGGAATTATATACCGCAAATTGCGCGCGAAGGTCTGTACTCCTGGAAAGAGAGATCGATCACCTTAAACCACACGTGGCGAAGCCCGAGGCACGCCATCAATAATTGCTACCGATTCTCTCGCCCTTTTTCCCAGAGCCGCATCGCAGTCTCCTAGCCGTCGGAAAATTTGTTCTGTCACGTGAACCTCCATTACCGCGATTAAACGCTCGAAACGTTTCGTGGCGACCGGTAAGCTGCAATTTTGTGGCACACAGCTGGGATCTGTTCACCATCCCGACTGCTCGTGCCGGGCGTCGTGCCGTCTCTTTCTTTCTCTCTTTTTCTTTCTCTCTCGGTTGCTCTCGTCGCCTCTTCTCTCGTTCTAACTCTTAATGCCTAGGTGTGGAAATGACTTGTAGGATCGGTTGGTAGCGCGGAATGGCAGGAAAGTGGTACTTTCAAAACGATACCCTAAATCACGAAATCGAAGGAGGGAACGCGGGGATGTATTCGACCTGTCAGTACAGCGCGCGAGACCGTTTTCGCCCTCTTCCCACAAGCGTTTGTCCATCTGTTTCGGACCGAGGTTACGAAAAGAGATTCGCAATCATCGCGCAAAGTAGAAAAATTCGCTCGTCAACGAATTTTACATTTTTTTGTAATAAATATTTATAGAACTCTCGATCTGCAGCTTTTGCAAGACCGAAGTAACTTATTTGCAAAATCTGAACGCAAGAAAACTCGTCGAATTATTGTCGAGTCAGTTTGGTTTTGTGATCTTCGATCTTCGAACAACGTGTACGACAAAAGTATAATGCGCGAAAGATTATTGATTGTTGCAGATCGATACGAAATCGAAAACAGCTATCGTGTAATGCAACCCGCGAATCAGATGATGCGCGCGGACATCGTTTGTCAATGGCGTTACAATTAAGCGGTCCGCAAATATGCACATTGAGAAGACAGTTCGAACGGCAATACGTCGTTTTACGATGCAATGACACGTTGCACGATTCACCGGGATCGGACGCGTCCAAACGCGCGAATGACGATCCAAATAAAATTATTTCGCGCGGCGGCAAAATTATGCTTTGGTAAACCAAGCAAATGCGATATAACTGATTCTCCGAACAGATGGCTACGTCCGCGTATAACATGACGTTTCCGTCGTCGATTGTCGATACGCTCGCGCGAACATTTCGCTTGCCGTGCACGATAGCTTTATTTAAGGACGTGACGAGGATGGAACACACTCGCGTAACATAGACACAACCGCACACGCAGACAAATAAATAAATAATATCGCAGGCAAAAGCTCTGATGGTGTATATACCGCCGGTGTACACCATCAGAGATATCGGATGCGTTATTAAGCGACGGCGCCTGAAATCCCCGTGACGTGATGCGGCGAGAAATATTGTAACTTTTCGAGCTGAGAAGAGAAATTATTCAAGTGTAAAGTCTGCTCGTTCAGACTTTCGAGCGAATTCATTTTCAAACATAATAATGTTGAAACGAAATTTTTATTAATGCGCGCGTTAATGATAATAAAACAAAAACAAAAGAATTTCTTTGTCTAAAAATATTTAAATTCTTTCAAACCTTTTGCACCTGATTAGGTCAATGTCTCAATAGCGGCTGATGTACACAAACGTGACTAACAACTTCGGGAAACCCACCGGCGCGGCGATCGGTGACGCGGCAGAAAGGATACGGCTAACGATCCGCATCCTCCGCGCATAGTGCCGCGTCCCTCCGTGTGGAGAACGTAAAAAAGAAAAAAAATAAATAAATAAAGAAGCGCACCGAGAAAGAGGGAGATCGGTTTCTTTCCGACGCGGGGCAGCGTATGATCAGGTCGCTCGATGGTCGGCGGGGTGATCAAAGATCCCGGGCTGCGCCCTTACAAACTAGAAAAGAAGCAAAAATGAAGCGCGGAGAAGAGGAGAAGAGAGAGTACGGGCTCTCGCGCTCTCTCGTTGCGGCAAGAAGATAACGAAGAGAGGATTCAAACGAGAGAAAGAACGAGAGAGAGAGAGAGAGAGAGAGAGAAAGAAGGGAGAGAAAGAGAACGATCGAGTCGGAGGGTGAGGCGACAACCCGTGACCAATCTGACACTAAATCAACTGACGTGCGCTCGAGCTGCACAAACGCGCACCGGTGCGCATACGAGCGCGAACGCTCTCGATGCGGGCTACTCGCTTGTAATATGTGTAACATTATGTATGCGATGCTTCCCTCTCGGATACTCTCACTCTCTCTCTCTCTTTCTCTCTCTCTTTCCCTTTCGCGTGCGGAGAGAGCTGCGTATGCACGCGGATCCGCTAAATAAATTGGCTCGCGCTGCCTCGGGAGAGAAAGATTTCGAGGGAGAGAACCGAGTCTCTTTCTCTCGCGATGATCGAAGAATTCATCCTCCGCGCGACGGAGTTGAAGAACGATTACGCAGTTGTAAAACGCACGTAATTCACTTGCGATTAATTTTCGCGCGCTTTTAAAATTAAAGCGCACAGCCGATCGAACTCGCTGTGTTCTCCAAATAAGTCGGAATATAAACTTTCAAAGTACGCAGCAACTCTCTCTCAGATACGCGACTAATAAGGCAGTATGTATACAGATGTTCGCGAGTCGCCGGCATAGGCAGCCGTGAGAGACGTGCCTGCTTTATTATTCGTACCGCGATCGCACGCTCGCGATACGCGCGGAATATTACCGCGTTTAAACGCTCGAGTGCGCGCGCGCTCCCGACGGGCCATTGAATTCATTGCCGATCGCCCCCCCTCCTCCCCCCGTCTCGCAGAGGCACTGATAGATTCGGGACGAAAAAAATCGACCCGCAAACGGAATCGCGCGCGGAATGGTACGCGCATTTGATATCGCGCGAGACTTTGTTGAGCCAACACGACGTCTAAGTTATATGGCTCGTGACGCGGCATACATTTGCCGTCGCTTGTAACGCGTAAATTCATATTCAGCATCACGTGTCAGATTATTTGTAACTCACGCGTCAAATTATTCACTCTGTTTTGCTAGTTTTTTTTTTTTTTTTTTTTTTTTGGTTTATGAAAATCGTACACGTGGATGCGTTGCGCAACTGATAAACGCGAAATAATGGCAATTATTTATTTGTAAAAATGCAATAACCAACGTGACAAAAATTGACGACGTTTGTTTTTTTTTAAACGCGGCAATATTTCAGAGACGCGTACCCCAGACGCCGCTTTTTCGTTTAGTTATTTTTTTGACGAAAGAAACTGACAAGAAAAAGGAGCTCGCGGATAGTATTTCTTGCGACACTGTGCGGCGAAACCGATACGCACACGATTCGCTTAACGAGCGCCAAACTCGAGGAGAGAGAGACTTCTTCTTTTCTCTTCTTGCTGGTCTTTTCTGTTCTCCTCGCAGGGCCTCTCGTCTGCGTGGCTGCAGTGGCACGATTTTATCTTCGGATTCCGTAACTCGATAAACAACGTTGGGATGTCACGGTGGGCCCCGTCCGCTTCTTTCCTTTGAGACTCGAGCCTCGTGGGCCCCCGTGTGTCTCATAAAGATCCCTCTTTATTGCCGCTCCTCTCGTTTCCAGTCCGCTCTTTTATAATTTTCTTTTCGAAAAATCCAACGCAGAACGCGCCGCGCCGCGCCGCGTCTTCAGTCTCCGTCGCGACCCGCCCTCCCTTTTCCATTTTTCACTTTCTCGTCGTTCCCCGTCGATGCCGAAGAGAGCGCGAAGAACGAGAGGCGAAAAGAAACAGTCGTTACGTGCGCCCACTCATTCGAAGACTCGGGGATTCCATTGAGAGAAATCTTCTCGGGGGGAAGGAGCCGCGGGGGAGTCGGACAATGTTGCGTGTATATTAAGGAACCACGATTCGTGAACGTTATATAGAAAGAGTATAAGAGAAAGAGAGAGAAAAAGCAGAGGGAGGACGCTGATCCAAATTTACCGCGATCGATACACACGCAGGAACTCGGTGCGAGCGTATATCGGATCCCGCGCGGTACTTCGCAGAAGAGATCGCGAGGACAAAAAGGAAAAAAAAAAAAAATAAGTAATCCACGTACGCAACTTCGCATTTGCAGCAGCTCCCGTCGTTAATCCAGATCTACCGCGATCGCGCGGAGATAATCGTAAGCGCCGATCTTGTTCGATTTAAAATTCCGCGTCTCTCGCGCAGTTAACGAGGGAGGATTAACACGGCGGAGACTTGAAGATAAATCTCGGCGCGCTCTCGTCGTCCGCCGCGTTTAATTCCGAGCTTTCGCTCGGATTTCGGATTGTCCCCCCCGCGAGGAATCTCAGCCGCTATGAGCGCGACTATCTCCAGAACACCTCGTGTTTCTGTCACGTCTCGCGCTCTCACGTCGCTCGCGATGTACATAGAAGGCAACCCCCGGGTCTCGTTGATCCAATTCGCAATCGCGATACGCGCGGCGCGTGTCTAAATCTGCACAGTCATCGACGAGGCGGCAACGCGAGTTAGCTCGCGTTATGTGCATTACGTTGTGCAAACGCCAATCAAGCGTAACGAGGAGAGGAACCGCGCGGCGTATCCTGACACACTTCCCGAGCCGATCCGGAATATCCGGAGCCCGACTTGTCTCCGCAGCGACGCGACGGGACGACGCACAGCGAGCGGGCAACACGCTTCGGGGAAATAAACCAGCTCGCGCAATTTTCTCTCGCGAACGCGCCGCGTGCCGTGGAATTTCGATGGGATTAAAGAGAACGGAATTTCTAATTTCGAGACGATCGTCGCGCTCGAAGGAAAAGACGGCGCGAAAGAGGAGAGAGAGAGAGAGAGAGAGAGAGAGAGAGTCCATCAGAGACCCGAGGATTCTTCGGGTGCCTCCTCTTCCTCCTCCTCCTCCACCACCTCGAGAGAGCAAAGCCTTCCGGCCGGTTGGTCCCACGATCTTTCCCGGAGCCACTCTCGTAAAATCGCCGAAAGAAAGATTTTTAATTGGCATAGAAGTCGGACGAAATGAGACGCGCGCTGGTCGGACGGACAGAGACGGGAAGAAACGCCGAAAAATCATCGTTGCCGTGCGGCATCGAAGAACGAGACGATCCGTGAATCCGAGAGCTTCGATATTTCATATTTACGACGACGCAAGCGAGCAACGCATAACGTCTCTCCGTCGGGACCGCGTAGAGAGGAAGGAAGGGAAAGAGAAAAGGGATGCGATATAGAGTCCCGCGGCAGGCGGCGGGAGGACGAGTTCCTCGGGTGCCTTAATAACCTCGCTCCATCGTTCTTCGGACTCGTATCGAGGGGATTATATTCCCGTGGATTAACATATTGACGCGATCTCTCGTGGGGCCCCCGGGAGTCCCACTCGCGCCGGCATAGCTACGGGAAAAAAAAAAAAAAAAAAGAATACAAGGTAAGAGAGAACCGAGTTACTAAATCACTCGCGCGAGGCTCTCGATATACAACCGTTCCCGACGAGGAATTATTATTACTACCGGTAACCCACCTATTCTAGAATAGCTGACAGGCCTCGCCTATCGTGCGCGCTTCTTTGCCGCAGCATCCTCGCGAAGCAGCATCTCGGAAGAGACATCGGCCTCGTTAGAGCCCAAGGTCGTCCCTGCGACTCCGCGGTACCGAATGCGTGTGATTGCGCGTGCCCTAGCGATGTTACCTCCCTTCGTTACCGTCGTTATCCGTTTTACGAATCCGTCCGGATTTCCGTACTGAAATCCGTTCCCGCTTTGAGTCTCGCTACGTAAATTTTATTTTGTTTGTAATCGAGGATTATTTCGATCTCTCTTTCTTTTAGATGTTCTCGACACTCTTTATATAACTGAAACACGTCGCACTTCCGTTATCTAAGCTCGACGGAACGTGAAGAAGACGCGAGACACGATCTCTTCGTCGTCGAAATAAACTGCTCGCTCGGCACGGAGGCAACAAAACGCCGCGCGTCCGTCTGCGGCCGAGGGCAGGACGAAAAATGCGCGTGAAACGCCGTGATAAATGATAGGACGTGGCGGGCCGGCCCTAGACCCGAAGACCCGGAGACCCACTCGCCGCTGCTGCCGCCGCCGCCGCGAAGGAGAAGCGGATAAAGGACCTCGTTGCCTTGTCTCGGCGCATATTAATGGACAAACATAATCGCCGCATCTCAGCAGGAGCCGCCAGCTGAAATATCCGTTCTCGTCCTTGCAGCACGTTGCTGCATCGTCGGCCGCGGCTACGGCCGCAGTTCTCCGCACGATGCCAGGAAGCGACGTTCCTCGGCGCGGATGTACGCACGTGCTCGAGAAAGACGAGAGTTTTTTGGGGATTTCTTCTCACGGAGAGAGAGAGACGGGAGGAGAATCCACAACTCCGCGCGAGTCGCGAAAGTGTTGATTGTGGAAATAAACTGTGTAAAATAACCTCCCGACGACAATTCGCGGCAAACCAACGCGAGGAGAACGTCACATAATTCGTTTTTCGCCTGAGGTGGATAGTGAAGCGGATCGTAACTCGATGTGACGTTTTCAGAAACAACTTTATGTGCATTGGAAACATCACACCGGAAGATGCAAACCTGCGAGAATCAACGATACGAGTTTGTATCGGGTTTCCATATACGTGCGGGAAGAATTGCAATTTTCACATTCGTTTGTAATTCTCTTTGTATCGTTTGTGACAGATAGGCAAGAGCCTCTTAGAATCTATTTATATGATAAATAGATAGGGTGTAGGTATATTTTGCTTTCAGTACGCTTTTACTTTGTATTTGCTACGCAACTACAAGTCGTGCCCTCGATAACGGTTTCACCTTCGACTCGCGTCATCGTTTATTCCGCGTGCAACAGCTACCTCGACGCCAGCATTTACCGTATGTACACGAGATACACGTTCCCGCGCTAAAAAGTTTTCCAGCATCTACTCTGCTCGTCATTAATCGCGCGGGCGTGTTCGTCTCAGCGAGAGTTCCGCGCACTTCCACTTCTCTCTCTCTCTCTCTCTCTCTCTCTCTCTCTCTCTCTCTCTCTATCTCTCTCTCTCTCTCTCTCCCCCATCATCATCATCATCATCATAAAGCATAGATTCGCACGAGGAAAAAAGCTGAATAAAAACAATCTCGCGTCGGAACGCGGTGCGTGACGCGATTTCCCGCGCGAACCTTTCTCCGCGGAATCCCCGCGCGGGTCACGATAACGCGCGACATCACGGCAAGTGCTCCCCGTTTGATTACGCCGTCCGCTATCAGCCGCTATAAAGTCGATGGAAGGCGGGCGTTAAAGCCGCCTCTCGGGCCCGCCTCTACCTCCCGTGCCGGGCTCCCCACCGTTTTCGTTTCGCCGTCTCTCACCGGGAGACGCTACCAGACCTGCCGCGGGCCATGAAGCTGGTGGCCGAGTCGGAGAGCGGAGTTTCGCCCGAGCCTGGCGAACACTCGCAAACCACACGGCCGAAGTAGGCAGAACGGCGCGCCATACTACTCTCGGAGACGAGACTGTATATCTCTCGCTCTTTCCGTCTTCCCGCTATCGCCGTCTCTCCTCGCCTCTTCTTCTCTCGCTCCCACCGACAGCTTCGCCGTTGCCCCCGTCTCGCTCTCGCATCAAGATGCACCGTGTCAGTTCGTCTTCGTCCTACCCGCCACACGAAAACCACCTTTGCGCGCGCGAGCGTGTCGCGTGATCGTGATCACGTGCGTGCTCGCGCGCGCGCGCACACACACGTGTGTGTGTACGTGCGCGCGTATATACGCGCGATGCGTATATGCGTGCGTGCACGTCCGGGGGTTTAATGGGCCCAGCTAATGACTATTGGCCAGCAGACCTGGGCGGGACCACGAGAGCTCGCCCGGTGCACACACTTGTGTGCACACACATGTATGTATGTTTGAGAAACAGGGTCCCCGTCTCGCATTAGCTGTTCCTCCACGTCGGCCAAGAATTGCTGGCTGAAACGTCCCGGGCTTTTTTTCCGTTTCGCTCGTTATTTTCAGAAGCTCTCGCTTCAAATTCGGTCGAGAAGAGCGGATTTATGAAGTGCACAGCGAAAACGGGTATAACGGTTTCGGAGTTTCTTCTTTTGTCGGAGAACGCGTGCTTTCGGCTCGATACCGTCTAAAATTAAAGTACCTAGCGGAAGTGCCAAAAATAAAACTCCATCATCAGCGCGGAACGCTTTCCGATTTCAACGTGACCGATTTTAACGGTTCCCAAGATAGAGTAGGATCGTCCAAAGGTAGATGTGCCGTGCAGTTAAATTACGTTCGTATCTTGTACCATCTTTCGTTAAACGAATTTTGAATAAATCTGGAGCGATTTATACCGCGCGAGTCTATAACCAGATCCAGATATATATATATATATATATATATATATATATATATATCTCTATAACACGCGCGCGTAAATTTAAATCAAACTGTAACTCACACACGTGAGATCCGCGATGAATCCTTTTTTCCGGGATCTTTAGTTTCGCGAGCGCCGNGGTTCCCAAGATAGAGTAGGATCGTCCAAAGGTAGATGTGCCGTGCAGTTAAATTACGTTCGTATCTTGTACCATCTTTCGTTAAACGAATTTTGTACCTGTCTACGAGAGATGTTAAACCAATTCTGGGACACCCTGTATATATATATATATATATATATATATATATATATATATATAAATCTCCAACACGCGCGCGTAAATTTAAATCAAACTGTAACTCACACACGTGAGATCCGCGATGAATCCTTTTTTCCGGGATCTTTAGTTTCGCGAGCGCCGGGACGGTCGAGCGAGTAGCCATCTTAACGTCATCGCGACGACGATCTTCTTCCGCCGCAAAGAACGAGCCCTCCCGTCCGCTTCTCCAGATCTTCTGGTGGTGTCGGGTCTTTTACGATGCGATTTACATAGAATGGTCGCCCCGTCGGCGCACTTACACCGGCAGCTTCCTCTCAATACGAGTAAGAAAGAGAGGAACGACGTGTCTATACTCGCGAGCTCGTAAGTCAAGTAATGCGGAGCAGACGCGGAGCAGACGCTGAAAACATCCATCACCCGTTCTCCTCGCGGAGTCTTCCCTATCTCGTCCCGTGGATCTCTCCGCCGCTTCATAATTACATTCTCGCCAGCTCCGGGAGAAATACACCGCGTCGGTGTATCTCTTCGAACGCGTTCTCGCTCGACCTTCTCCCCGAGATGATCGCGCGGTGCGATGCGTACGCGAACAATTAAACGATAAAAATGTGCACGTCCGTCCCTCGACAACGCGCTCGCCCGAGTTCGAGAGCGAGAATCTCCTCGTTAGAGACGCAGAAGACAGAACGCGCGAAAAATGTTCAATGATCGATGATTGTTAATGACGATGATTCGCGACAGATATTCGCGCCGAGATGCGGTGATTCGAAAATTACGCGTTTTCTCTCTCAACATATTTGTACGAGAGAGTGAAATATTACGCGGAAACAGGTTCGCATGAACACGACGCAATTAAGTAAAAGAATGAGGTAGACGTGCAGACGCGCTTATACTTTCCTCCGGACGACGCGTACACGTGGCCTAAAATTTCCGAGCCGTTGAAGAGAGCCGCGTGCGCGCGCTCAGCAAAGTACGCGGAGTGTCTGTTAATTAAGTTATTTATATTGGGCTTTAATTAGTTCCTGTTGTAAGAAGATGAGACGCTTCTTCTCGTGTACACACGCATACAAAACTCGCTTGAAAAAAAAAAAAAAAAAAAACCCCAAAAGAACTCTTCGCTACGATACAGACGTAAATTATTGCTCGACGAGTTTTATAACGTTATGCGTTTGACTATCTCTCGAGCCGCGCTTGAAAGCACATAACGTAACGCGTAATGAACACGACAAGTGCGAGGAAACGGCAATTTAAAGCCTAACCATCGCTCGTCGAGATTCTGCTTCGAAAATCGATACCGCTCTTTACTTTATTTAAGACTACGCGAGATTCTCGACTCGCCGCGGAATCGCAATCGAGTAACAAGCCTTTAGCGCGCGCTAAAAAAAGAGAAACGCGCATATAAAGACGAGCGTTCGAGATAATCGCGGCGTCTTTTTCCGCGATCGAGATAAACTACCTTTCGCGACATTATCTCTCATTCCGCAAGAGGCTACTTTAACCGCCCCACCGAGCGCCATTGAACGATTAACGACACTTCGCTGATAATTACTCGGTAATACGCGCGATTAGTTAGTACCGAGCGATTGTCGACTGCTAGGCAATTGGAAGTGAAACTTAATCTCAACGATCGGTTTGTTATATTCCCGCATTCCGTTCGAATTTGTTGCGTATTTCATCCGAGATCGGTGTAAGAACCGGATGAAAAAAAAAAAAAAAAAAAAACTGGAATTTACTCGGAGATTATGTAAAAACTCGGCTTGTGTAAAAAAGTTTAATTAATTTTCGTCATTACTAAAATCAATCTCGTTCCCGCAACAACTTCGCCTCGTTACACATCGACTCCGACGGTATATAGTTATTATTTATCGATATTACTCACGAATTAATTACAAATATATACAACGTTAATGTAACTCTAGCGCTATCTGCAGTTCTCGCAGTTAAGTGTGCGGTTTAAGTGATCGTTTCTTTCGTTCGATAGAACTGAAATCAGAAAAACGACAACTAAACCAGCAAAACTATCGATTAATGGTGATCGACGTCAGTACCGACCGATCGTAAATACGACATCAAATTTGTTTGAGCTAATAAGCGGTGTCTAATAAACTACGCAACGAGAGATGATAATTTACATCAAGGCGGCACCGACGCCTTCCTAATTTCTGTTCGCATAAAATAATCAGCGGCGCCGTCGTGGTATTTCTTCTTCTTCTTCTTTTTTTTTTCTTCCACGGCATTTTCGGGGCGCGGCAACAGCTGCTTCCAAGACAAAAAGGTCAGCGCGAGGTGGCCGGGTGAAGAAGCCGATTAAACTTTCAGAGGTATGTGACAATGGCTAGAGAGAACGAGGGCGGCAGGTGCCTCGCTCATCTAATATTAACATCGGCGCCGATCGATAGCGGGGCACCGGAGAGAAGGAGAAAGAGAAGCGCGAGAAGGGAAGAGAGAGAGAAAGAGAGAGAGAGAGAGAATCGAGCCGAGCGGGCCCCCGTGGGTGGAGACAATAATCGGCCGGATAACTCGTTTGTCTTCTCGCGCACGGTTGTTCGTTAGGGACTGTCTATCGCAAATATCGTGCGAGCACGAACGTATTTACCGACGTCTCCCAGCGAATTGGAATCGTGAGTTTGAATCCGCCGCAGCTAAATGGGAAAGCGGATAATGACGGCCGCGGGTGGCTGCGCGGAGTCGAAGGAGAGGAATTCGTTATTTATCTTGTTTCCGTGCGCGCGCGCGCGCGCGCAAGTATTGGCGCTGCGCGGCGATCCGTAAATCATTAGCCGATGTCTCGCGCGCCGATGATCCCGCCCAGACTGATTGATTCCGCGACAAATGAGAAATTCAAGAAACGAACAATTTTGTTTCTGTTTTGTTTTGTATTTTACAACGTTATGATATCATCGCGCGCGACTCAAACTCGATTAATATTTCGCTCGTCTGCGATTCCGTGGTGAGCGTCCATTATGCTCGGAATTTTTATTCGCTCAGATGTAATTATACGTGCGTATCGCGTTATTATTACGAGCGGCAATAAAGTGATCCAAGTATTAGATCCAGTATTAGATATGCAAACTTCCTGTTGAGCGCGTCCGGTTTCGCGAATTTCTGAATATTTCAAAGCAAAAGCGTTTCCGCGCGACGTGCCGTTCGCACGAATGTGTCGTATAACCTTTCCCGCGCGTTTCTCTTCTCTAATATCGGCGCTGCTTCTCGCTCAACGTTCGTCGCGGGTGATTTTCTCTTCGTAGCGTGAGCGGCGACCATCGCGCCGATGCCCAGACCGGAGGGTTGCAATTTTTGTATTTGTAAGGGAATATTTATAGCGGCACAACGCGGGATTACCATAAACAACGCGGCGAAGAAATTCAGGGATTACTGTATTTAAAGTGCAAGGGGGAATAATTACCGCGGCTACTAGCAGGGCCATCGCGCGAAGTCGACAGCAGAAAAGGGGCGTGTTGGACGTCATAGAGAGAGAGAAAGGAGATAAAAACAAAAAAAATTTTTCTTTTAATCCCATCCTTCGTTTTCGTCGCGAACGAGACATTTCGATTCGGCAGGTTGTAATCATCTCCGTTTCTCTTTCGAAAACGGCAAGAATTTAAGAGGAACGACGTCCGCACGACCGAATTTACATCTTGCGCAACGCAATTACGCGATTGCGTGTTCATCGCTTGTTTTCGCACTTGCTTGCAATTGGAGAAAAAATTTCCGTCGCAAATGTCGATATGAAAAAAAAAAAAATAAATAAAAAAATAAATAAAGATTGACGCATACAATTTCCTCATTTAAATATTAATGTTCGACGTAATGTGATTTGTTTTTGTTAAATTACGTAAAAAAGTGTTTTGCAGAAGAACTAAGTGCAAAGGTCATTGAATCGCGCGGCTAACGAGCGGTAGCCGTAAAAGGTACAAATTCGCTTTACGGTCCTCGCCAAGTCACGCAGCGCCCTTTGCGACTTGATGATGATGAACTTCCCGGCCACCATTTCGTCTCGCAAGCTCGCTCGTAAAGTCGAATTTAATCTGAAAAGAGCAAAAACGACGAGAGCAGAGACGCGCAACGACGCGAGGAACTCCGATGCGCAAAACGTATGTCTACGCGCTGAAATCCTCTTTCTCTTTCTCTCTCTCTCTCTCTCTCTCTCTCTCTCTCTCTTTCTACGTCGCGAAGAGATTTATTCTAGTTTCCCGAATTCCTGTGCGCATTATATTGCAATAATTCTCAGAATTCATTAGCATGCAAATTTCGAGGATGATCATCGATTATCACGCCCTTATTACGACGAGAAACGCGCGAGAAAGTATCAGCGCAAGGGAATTTATCGTCTTGTTTACGGCGACGATGTATAAATAATCCCGACCCAAATTTGTGTGTGACGCCTCCTAAGTTCTGGGAACTTATAATCCCGCGGAATCATCCGGCCTTCTGAATAACTAATGACACTCGACGTAATCGTTTGAGAAGGAAACGGCGTGAAACTTATCGATCACCGCCTCTAACTCTCTCTGTGTGTGTGTGTGTGTGTGTGGTTTCTCGCCGCGCGTAATTTCTCGCGTTGAATTTTTTTTTATTGTGCATTTTCCGCGCGTACTCTCGAAAACCACCCTTGGTTGCTCGATAAAGCATCGCCCGCACATCCGACCGTGCGTAGGCGTTAATATTAATACGTTACAACACGGAGCTGTCACGCAGCGTTAACACGTTTCTTAGATTGCTCTTGTTGCATCGGGACAACGAACGGGCGACGTGGAACTTTACGGCCGCGTTATTTTCATCGCGGTAACTTAACGTCGCCCCCTTATCGCTAGGCCGACCCGCTGGTGTATATACGCAAACACACACACACACACACACACACACACACACACACACACACACATATATATATAAACACACATGCCATTGTTGCACCACCGTCGTCCACCCATCTTCGCCTCTGCTTCGGTCATTAGCGTGATCGACAGCGCTATTATTTCCCTTTGTGCGTTTCCTCCCCGCGCCGCGTGCGCGTAATTAGCATTGCGTAAATCTCGCGAGCGAGAGGTTCTTTCCTCATATCACACATTCCATTTTGTCGCTGACAAACTCTCGTCGCTGCGTCAGCTTATTATTACGAAACGCGGCTGAAAGAGGATTGCGTAACATAGACGTGTATAAAAGAAGGAGTTGGATTGCGACCGAGATGTATTCGCGACGCGGAGAGAGAGAGAGAGAGAGAGAGGGGAGAGAGAATAAAAATGTGATTTCTGTGTGATATTATACGAAAAGGGACGCGTGTCAAACACGGTCTCGTTCGCGCAATAATCGCGCAAACAGACATTTTTTTCTTTGTCTAGTCCGGTCGATATTTTCGATTAAAAACCTCTGTGATTCGCGTGCTGACCGGCGCCGGTCGACGATTCGCTTATATCGCGGGAAACGCTATTCGATGGTTAGCGCGCGCGCGCGCGGAATTGTACAGACAAATTGATCATAACGAGGTTTAATTAAAAAAGACAACGCTCGCTATTGAACGCGATTACTCACGAGCGTTTTCATTTTTCCGCGCCATAAAAACGGCCGCCGCCGTGCGCTATCGGCGATGACCCGAAATCAGTAATCGATTAGATACACATGTACATAAAGTCATGAAAACGTGCTAGTTGCACAGCGGGATATTCGAGATATTTTTGAGTTATTAAATAAAACGCAATTTACATGTCAATAAAACAAACGGAAAAGTACTAACTAACACAGAATAAAAACAATGGCGATTACATTGCGCTGCAAAATGTAATTTAAAATCTCCTTTGTTAGTTATATGATTTTTCTAATGCGTTAAAATTTTGGACAAAAGTTCGTTAAGTGTTTTTTGTTTGCTTGAGAGAAATTCTGTAACAAAAAATTAAAAAAAAATACAGAATTTTAATAACAACATTTTATATTTTTACCATTGAAAAAACAATAGCGTCTGAGATGTAACATCTGTATTCTACATCTCTTTGCGTTTTTTATTTAAATGTGCTCGCGACGTCGAGCGATGGGTCGCTAGCAGAGCGAAACGGAAGAAATCAAAATGCGCCTCGTATTGTGGCCGATCGTTTTTGAAATGAAGAGCAAATTTTGGTTGTTCGTTGAGCATTGCGAACGACTAAGTGCGAGCGGATAAATAATCCCGCACGCGCCGCGGTGCGTTTAACGCGGAACGGAAACGCGTTTCCAAATGATCGCGATGCCGCTACTGATCGATGGCTCGCCTAGATCGTCGATTCATCGCGATTCTGTGCGTATTGTACATTACACGTGTATGTGTGTACATATATTTCCGACCTTTTATCGACGAGCTGTTTCATTGTCATAAAAGCTCTTGAAAATTTGACGTTTGAAAATCCTGCCAGAGAAATGTCCGATTTCGCGCTCGCGCTCCAAACACTTCCGTCAGATATTATTCGTGCATTAACTAAAATTGTCGCACAATATAGACAATCTGGCAACGTAAAATAATAACGGATTATCACGTAATACTTGATCAATTAAGAAAAAGAAGAAGAAACACGACACGCGACAAGTCGGTTTTAGTACAACGCGCAGGAAACGCGCTATTAACAAAACGCGGAGATAATCGCGCGCTGCCGTGGGACGACGACAGCGTTACAATTTCCGCTCAAACGACAGGACTTTCGTACGTCAGGAAGATGTTCTAAAACTATCCAGGACACGCCGGAAGGCTCCCGAAATAAGGTAACGGCGGCGGTGGCGCGCGGCAAGAGACGAAGGAACACATACAGGCGATGGTAACGGTGCCGCTTCCGAAGCTCGCGGCGACGGGAGGGAACGGATGAGGCCAGGAATGTAATCACAGGATTCCCCCGCGATCCTTCGGGACGCCGGTAGCCATCTTGGATTCTTAGCAGGGTTTCCCCGGGCTTATATATATCGTTCATTAGGCGTTGACAGTGACAGCGGCTGGGGCTTCTATTTCTGGCCGCGATGCCTTCTCATCCACGCGCGCACACGTCTGTGCATGATCCCGCTTTACGCTCCTCGAAATCGCTCCTGCAGCCGGCCGTAGCGCCATGGAAATGGCCGCCGGCTTGAAATAAGCGTGGCAAGGTGACGGGGTTAAGGTAAGTTTCCTGTTACACGAGCGCAGCGGCCCCGGTATACGAGTCGACGTAAACTCGCGTCGTGTTCCCTGCGCCAGACGTGCGCAATGTTTAAGCGGCAGCAACTTCGAATGCTGCAAGGGAATCGAGAGTTTATACATACGCGATACCTTCCTCGCAAAGAGGAGGTCCGTGCTGGGTCATTCTGTGTATCCTTTTAAAAAATTTTCACTCAAACGACGTCACAAACTATTGGAAGAAAAAGAGAGAGAGAGAAAGAGAGAGAGAGAGAGAGAGAGAGAGAGAGAGAGAGAGAGAGAGAGAGAGAAATGTTGAATGACGAATTTTTATTCTATTTCTTGGCATTTTTCAAGGATTTATTTCTAATAGAAGATAGATAAAAAAAATTGCGGAATTTACTTCAAGAGCTTAATAAGAATGTAAGTGCGTATACAATTAGTGTGGATTATAATTAATCGTTATTCATTACTCAGAGTTTATTGCCCGCCGCGGGCAAGACGAATCGACCGGCATTAGCCCACGGCGAAGATGCGTTTCCAGGTATTTCCTAACGAACGCTACCAGATGGCAAGTATGCGGCACGGCCGTTTACATCGTTTTTAATCAATTCCCGGCGGGAAACTCGCCGCGCGCGGTTTAACGTTTTAATAAGCGACACCTTGATAAGATCGTCAATTTCAATAGAGCTCATTTTGTTAGAGACGTCTTCTCGCGCGCGCGCGCGCGCGCATCCCTCTTATCTTTCCTATAATGATTTCGAGACAAGTACTTTCTAGCGCGTTTGTTTGTTGTTTTTTTTATTTTTAGTTTTTTTATTAATTAAACGGCGTGCGCGCACGACACGCGACAAATTGCCTCGATTAAAAAGCCGTTCGCCGACGTAACGATCGTGGAAGCGCGCCGCGCGAAGAATAATCGGCCGAGCGGTAGCGGGAGATTTGTTTATCAGCTTATCGGCCGTCCGTTTCTCCCGTCGTAACTTATATTGTAAACCGAAACCGGTTCGGAAATACCCGGCCCTGGCATGCCCGACGGCCGATCCGGATAAAGTTGCATTCTCGGGTTCATTGGTGCATAACGCCGTTCGAGTGAGGCTCGATCATCGCGACGTCGCTCGCGACGTTGCATAAAACATATCGAAGACTCGCGCGATGAATCCGATCGACCGCGGGGATCGGAAAAAAAAAAAAAAGATCGTCCTGTACGTCCGAAGAAACACGGCAAATCGAGAGAAGCGAATCCCGGTAATTCATAATAATCGGACGTCATTTGCAATTAAACGTTGCGCTATAACACCTGGCTACGTCACTACGTCATCGCTCCCGCCATTGATATTATAATTGAAACTCTGAATTAATTACCCGCCAACGCAACAGATTAATGCGCATCGGCGGCCGATAAGTAAAGAACGTTAATTATGCGCGAGGCGTGATCTAACGTATATATATAGAAGACAACACTTGTTTTCTTCGAGGTTTTTTTTTTTATATTTAATCGCGTTCTCCGCGAATGTCTCAATCGACGACCGAATCAAAACGCGCCGAAGTTTTCACGTGGATTGCGTTGTATTCGACGTTGTGGCGACTATGTAGCATTCGATTAAGACCCGAGAGGGTATAGACCGCAAATAAAGTTCGTCTCTCCCGTATCTTCGCCAAATATCCCAGAACGACGTCGACGACGACGGGAGGGAAAAAAGATGTTTCTCGTAAAGAAGCGCGTAGATATGCATGAGAATTGCATGCGGGCGGAAAGGGAGAACCGGGGAGCGAAAGAGAGAATGTGGGAAGAAAGGATACAGGTAAGATCCCGCGCGGGAGGAAAAAAGCTTAGATAGAGGAGGAGGAGAAAGAAAGTGAAAAACAAAAAAAAATAGTACTCTCGTATCTTATTCTCTTTTTTCTCTTTCACGAGAGAGAGAGAGAGAAAGAGAGAGAGTCGAAACAGTACGGCCTGTAGTACGTTCGCATGGTAAAACGGCGCGGTCTCATAACTCGGGGATTTTTGTCGCCGGCTTTAGTCGCAGCTTTATGTGGCGACCTTAAAATTTTCTCGCTTAACGAAGAACTCGAGGGGATGATCTGTGGCAAGTGCCCGCGGCGCGACACGCCGCGCCGCAATTTTATTCCGCCCGAGTATTACGGCAACCCTTGCGGAGTGAGAGTAAGAGAGAAAGAGAGAGAGAGAGAGAAAACTCTCACGCGGCGACGAAAGGGCGCGCGAAAAAATAGAGCGTCGCTTTTTTTTTCTTATAATATATACACACGCGCGCTCCGCGCGACATTTGTCGCGGAGAGCATAACGCGGCCGTTGCCGCGTGTGTGTATCAGCGAGACATCGTTCCGCTTGAGGCCGCGATAAATTATTAGCGTAATAATTGCGCGTCGTAAAAACAGTTCTTTTTCTCCCCGCGTTAACGAAGCTGCGCGTTCCGTCGTTGCGTCTCCCGTACAATTAGCGCAACGTGCGACGTCACCTTGCGATCGCGAGAGATATCGCCGGCGAAATAATAGCGACGATCGTAACTGACGTTGGACGACCCGTTTTCCCGAGCCCGCTACGCCCCGGCGATGCGGTGCGTTGCGCAACGACACATCGTTCGCATCGCTCACGATGATTCACGGAGAAATTAGTTTACACCTAGCACGGCGGGAAGGCGAGCGCGCACATTTCCCCCTTACACGGCTCATGCATCGCGAATGAGTAAATTATCAATTCTTATCGCGGTCATAAAAACCGCCGCGCGACTGTCTCTTTCTCTCTCTCTTTCCTCGTCGCTAACGAAGCAACGAAAGATTCAACGCGCATGGAACGAGCACGAGGTGTGTACTTTGCGGATGTACGCAGCTGCGCGCGCGCGTGTGTGTATTCATCTTGTTATAGATACGTGACGAAAATCGCGATAAGAGCGAAAAAGTTTCAAGGCTAATTTCGTCAGCGCCAAAGTGACGGCTTCTCGATTCAGTTGAGAAGCCCCGTCGTCGAAGTGTGAAAAAAATGACGTTCTGCATAATTCTATGCCGCCTCGAGTTACTAAATTTAAACGAGATAACAGAAAATGACAAGATCGCGTACCATCTTGTTTAATCTAGATCGAGTAATCTTCGTAGCGCATAAAGATTCGTTTGAACGACTTAATAATTGTTTCCTCTCTCTTTCTCTACGCGCGCGAGAGAAATATTTTTCTCGTTCGTTACGTGTAATCGCAAAGATTTTATCTGCGCACAGATGTATCATCGTTACATTATATCTTTTTTTTTCCCCCTTTTCTCTACACGTTTTTTCACTTCTCTTAACTGGTAATGCAACATCATCTCGTTTTACGTACAAAAATTAATATTCTAATTGTTTGTTTTCTTTTCCTTATCTTTTTCTCGACTGATCATTTAATTTTCTTGCAGGTGAGGGATCGTCAACGCGGCAACATCGATTAGACGCACATCGAAGAGGCGGGTTTTTTACACGCGCGCGCGTAGTGAGAAAAACGAACGAGATCGCGTCTCGAAGTTTTGTGCGCGCACGAATAAGATCAACCCGAACGGGCGCGTCTAAGTAGACCGAGTATCATCCCGAGCGCGGCGATTCATAACCGTAACGAGATTTAGCCCGGGGCTCAACCCTTCGCCGCGCGAGACTTATTGTTTACACTTCCCTTCTTATTCCGCGGGAGATTCCCCTGTTACTTCCCTTCCCTCCCTCTCACATCTCCTCCGATACTCCCGCTCGCCACTTTCCGTCAACTCTTGCGCCTCGCACTCGCCGAGTGGAAAGCCGGATTATAATAATTCACGGAAATACTCTCTTTTCCAACCTCCTCGAGTAATTTTGTGCGCGCTACATTATTAAACCTTACGCTGTGTATTATAAATGTAATGACAATAAATCTCGATTGTTTTAAATACCCGTTGTTGTTTTGTGTCCAACGTTATATTACCCCGTTTGCTGTGCGAAATCATGAGCTCACTGCGACGCGAGAAGTGCACGAGAAGTATAATCGATTGTCTCTTTCGATAATTATCGCGTACACTAGCAACAATGAAAGAAAAGAAATCTCGCAGAGAGATGCGGGAAGGACTCACGGCGAGGTAAAAGAGCGAGAACCCCCCATCCAGAGAAGAAGAGCCTAGCGCGTTAATTAGTTTCGCCTGAGTTAATGACTTTTTCCCTTCTAATCAGGTAATTCCGTATCTCTTTAAAATAATCTCGCCGCCCGTCTGCTAATGAAATTCTGAACTCGTTACTTACACTTGCGGCACTCCACCTCCGCCTCCTTTTCACCGACCCTCGCGCGCCTCTTTCTTCCTTGTTACGGAAAGGGCACGCGGTGAAAAAAAAAAAAAACATCTGCTCGAAGTTTATCTCTTGCTTACTTTTATGACAAAAAAAACAAAAGAGTATGAATTCCACGCAAAAATTTTATATAAAAAAATATTATGCGCGTGAACAAATTTCATACGGTAATTACGCGTATCCGCACAAAAGACGCTCGTTGCATAAAAGGAGCGTTTAACATGTGTATTCGAAAATGACACTTAAAATATACTCGCATCGTATAGATGCGTAAAAAATGGGAGAAATAAAGAAAATTTACGATCTATTCTGCGTGTACACCATATCGGCGATTATCCGTAACATATATTTGCAAATACAAATCCGTAAATCACGCGAGGAAAGAGCTCAGGGGGCTATTCGCGTTCGGTGCATACGGAAGGAAGAAACGACGTATTTACAATGCCAATAAAATAACGCGTCGACTTTCACGGACTGTGAGACCACGCGCTGTGGCGCAACACACGTGGCGGGGGCTCAAGTTTTCCGACGATGAAGATTCACCGCGCGAAGACGAGGAGGCCCGAGGAGGCTCGTCGGTAGACGTCAATGTGAAACATCACCGTGGCACCCCACAAATAGAACCGACGGGATTTCGTTTTGCCGCGTGCTCGAAATACGCGTGTCACTCGTCGCGCGCGCGCGCGTCGACGTTTACAATCTTACTCTCTCCGACGTCCTCTCAGTCGCTTCTTTTTTTTTTTTTTTTTTTGGTTCCCAATAATAATTTTGATATCTGCGGAAAGCGACCAAACGTTCCGTGAAAAATCTCAAGAAATGGACCTACTAACTTCTCAATTTTTTATTCAGAATCGATTTTATTGACAAAAATACGGAAACACACAGACACGAAAGTTTTGTCGCAATCTCTCTCTTTGCGCGTAACGAGGATAATAAAAACTTCCTAACGTCTTCCATTTCACAGTTTCCCTTTGTGCAAATTTAAAATATTCTCGCGAGTTGAACTCGCGCGGCCCGACATAACGACGCAGGTAGAAAGATATGAATCAGCAACTCACGAGGTCCCGGGGATGAGAACGAATGACTGTGCGGCGCGCGGCGACGGAGGGAGCGGGACGATCGTCGAAGGAAGACGTGCGGAATTCAGCAACGAATTCCGAAATTCCACGCGGCGTCTTCGAGCGTCACGGGACAACGGCCCGCGCATGCACGTACGAGCGTACGAGGACGCGTCCCGAATAACCGTTTACCGTGGAGCTTAGGAATGTTACGAACCGCCACCGGGCTTGCAAATTGTTCCCACGTTGCGCGCCCCGCGCGCTCTACACCAGCCGTTGTCAAGAAATTTCCCAGGGGCTCTTCCCCGTCGCGCACACCGGCATACTGAGCGGATGGATCCGCGGCTTTTGCGTATCCGGCATTCACGTAGCGTTCGCCGACGAATCCAGCTTCCGCTCGCGCGTTATGAATCTCCGCGAAACGGCGACGCGCGATCCGTGTCGATCCGTAACGCTTTTTCGTCTCATTAATAATTGTTGCGTCTCCTCTTTCCTCTTCGTTATCAAGCGATTAACGATTATCTAGCTGTTTCTACGAGAGTTTCTACGTCTTTCAATTTGTTTTTCTTCTTTTTACAATAATCTGTGTAAAAACTCTAAAGAACTTCCTCTATTTCGCAATAAGCGCAAGGCGACATGTGCAACCGCGAGCTATTAATTGTCGATACAGTTAATATGTTAGATTTGCCTCGATATCTGTTTCTACAGCCGAGAGGCTTTACTTCGTTTCAGTAGTCGCTCGCCTGGCAATGAGGCGCGCGATATAACGGATTGTCCGGTCGTCGAGAAGTTAGTGGCCGCTGTCCGAACGGTTGAAAAGCTTATATAGGCACTCCGGATTGCCATTCGGTCGTCCTACGGTCAGCTCTAATCGCGGGGAAGGAATTAAATGAATATCTTACCTGGAAATCGAGACCGGGAGTCAGGAGACTCCTTAACGGGACGAGAGAAGAGGAAAGGTTTCTCTTCGCGAGAGCGAGACAGGAAACGGCGAAAGAGAAATGGATGGAAGGAGGAGAGGAGTCTCTTCGCCCCGTAATATAGTGGCCGGGCCGATCGCAATAACTTACTTTGAATAAATGAAACGCCGCCTCGCCGGCGGTTCCGAAACGCGAGTCAGGTTTCGCTGTAAGAGCGGCAGCGGTCCCTCAACAGGACAATGCCTAAGCGTTCGCCAAAGTAAACGACTACGACAACGACGACGTCGGATTCTGGCGGCTTTACCTGTCAGCCACGCTCTGGTCTAGTCCCGGTCCGACATTCCTCTTAATCCTCGAAACGCGCCTACACGTTTTCGACACACACCTGGTGTTTCTCGCGGTGTCGTAAAATTTTACTGCGCTATACGGGGAAACTAATTCGCATCGCGGACATACCGAAACGACGAAAGTCCCGCGACTATCTCACGGATATGTTCTCTGTTTCCGCAAGTTCGGAGAATAACTAATAATTACAAGGGTTGGTTGGTCTCGCGCGCGCTTACACAGACGCGCGTGTAACACACATGCACACACGTGGTGAAAGTACGCCATGTTCAGAACGTTGTTGCTATACGTAACGCGCGTTAAATAAGTCGGGGAACGGAAGTCGGGCCGCGTAATCGATTACCGTCTTCCGCCAGACTCTCTGTCGAAACGTAATAGCGTCGGGAAAGGATTTTGTGCTGCAGCGCCGTGCTCTCTGTGGACATGTAGAGGCAGTGCAGCCTGCCAAAGTGGTAACAGACTACGCGGGTCTTCGCGTTGTCGGAATTTACGAGACAGCCGGGCCATCTTTTACCGGGAGGCAAACGCGCGCGCGCGCGCGGCAAAGGATTTTCAGCCATTGTATCGGGGGCTGTTCTTTGATAAGTCGCGGTAACTGACTAACGAAGGCCTGAAGGGAATTCGCCATTCCATCCCTCTTTTCACTGTCTTTGAAACCCTTCCTGCGCGCGCGCGCCATTTTAGCATCTCGATACGTCCGGAGAGATCATTGATCTTTGCTGATCCTTGATCCTCCTCGACGGGCGCACTACCGGTTTCCGTAATTATTACCTATCATTAACTTCTTGGCCTCTGCGCGCGCGCGCGCGCGGTAGTTTTTAAATAATCCACTCGTGCGAACCTTCGGAAATCCATTAAACGCGGTAATAATTAAAGCAAATGCCTCTCGCGCGCTTTAAGTCGGGTTTAATTCCGACGCCTTCGCGCCAGAAAAGTCCGATCGGGAAATTAAACGATGCCGTCGGCTATTGCGGCACGTTGTGTTGTGTACGATTGTTTTCAGAGAGAGTTTCCCGTCGGACAGCGCGGCTCCCTTCATTTCGTGCCGGCTGTGAGAGTGCGCGCGAGCGAGAAAGAAAGAGATAGAGAAAGAAAGAGAGAGAGAGAGACGTTATACTGCACCTCGTTATTAAATCAATCCTGTCGTAAATAACGTTTTACTGTAAAAAGATTAAAGTTCGATAAAGCGCAAAAAGTAATTGAAGTAGAAGCTTTGCCTAGGCGTCGCTACATCGAATTTAATTGGCGTGCCATTATCCGGATTGCGATTCCGCGATGCGTATAACGGTTTAATACAAAAATTAAACGAACTCCGCGCTGTATGATGAAAAAAACACACGCCGCTCGGCGTTCAATGCTCTTTCTTTCTTTTTTACCAAACGCGCGTACGCATCGCCTTGCTAAGAGTTAGATTTCAATATTTATTACGTTCACAGATCAGAAGTAAACGTTTTTTCCTTATAAAAGAACAAAAGCTCAGCACAAAGCGGCAGCTAAAGTGATTGCTCGCTGCTTTTCCGAGTTTGCAATAGGATTCGCGGTTGCTCGCTCGCGAAAAAAAAATATTGGAACGTTCGAAACGCGAAATTTCAAACGTTACGGAATTATCGCGCGAGGACAGCCGTGCGTTCATGAAGGATTGCCAAACGTTTTAATAACCCCCGAGTCGCTTTAAATCCTCATCAACTCTCTCCGATTTGTAGTTTCTCTCCCTCTCTCTCCCTCTCTCTCTCTCTCTCTCTCGAATTTTTGCGCGTCCGATCGCAGCAACCACGGGAGCAGCAATCCGCGGATCGACGTTATTCCGACGGTTATTAAATCAGATCCGTCGTAAATAACGGCATCGTCGTGCCCCTCCCCGTTCCGCTCCGCCATCGTTCGTCTATCTATCTCCCCCGGCCTTTATCTGTATCAATAATCGTGCGGTAAACCTGCTCTCGTTCGTTTCGTCGCTAATTATTTTAATTGGCCGGCGCACATTCAAAAGAGATACCCAGAAGGAAGGTACCCTGCAGCGGCGACTCGCCGCCGACTACGACTGCTTCGATTACCGATCGTGTCCGCCGTTCTTTCTCTTTTCCCTTCTCTTTTTCTCTTTCTGTCCCACCCCTGCTTGCTGCCCTTCGGCTTCGTCTCTCGCTTGGTTTCACCGCCTTTCGTTAAGTTTTTCTTTTTCGCTCTCGCGCTACAGCATAAAATCGCTCGTTAGCATATTGATTGGCGATGACGGGACGCGCGGTGGTGGGCCCCGATCGAGAAAATTAAAAGGAATCGCGAATTGTTTTTTTAATATCGCCGCGCGACTCGCCCGACGCACCTTTCATTTAACGTAATCAACGACGACGGCAACACTGACTTTGTTGCTGCAGAGCTTTACAAACCCGCGCAACGCAGGTAGAAATTACGCGCGGTTGGTCGACGCGCATTAAAATTGCTCATTAAAATGGGCGGCGATGGCCAAGTTGAACGCTCGTGAGAACGCACGTTCGTACACGTGTTCGTACTGACGACTCACCTTTGATAGGATAGGTAGTACGAATAGATAGTAAAAACATTCGAAGTCGAATTGCGTCAAATTCGAGTTTGCTTTTGAAAGCTTCGAAGAAAACGACGGAACCCGCAAACCGCAATCGGTCAGAAAGAGGGTATCGTAAACACGAGTCGACGACGAGACGGATCACCGTTATTAGCGGTCTCAGACCGAACAGTTTCATTGTCGTTATTATGGGGTAATTTTACAGTAGTAAACTCAAATTAAAAGAAACGTGTTATTTCGTCGAATCCGATCCGTCGTCGCGCCCATCAGGTCGCACTTTGCCGATCTAGAGGCATGTCATCGTTTTGTGTACCTTTCTTTATTTTTGTTCCATAGAGTCACAGTGTAAGATAAAAAAACTGGAGTATTAATAAAAAAAACTTTAAGAATATTAAAAAAATTAACATCTATATCAATCAATCCCCCGAAAAGTTGTTCTACATTTTTCAATTAATTTCTTTATAACTGCATAAAAATAAAACCCTTTTAAAGTTTTGTATTCCACATATTTTTCGTTCCTAAACGAGGAGAAAAAAAATCGAGGAAAAGTAGTCCAGACTCTCGCGCGCGATCGGGAATTGTAGTCTCGGCGAAACAGGGCGCGCATGATTGATCGACACGAGTGTCGGTGCGTGGTGTCGGCTCATTACGGACGCGCGTGTCTATAAAGCTCTGACGGCGAGCGACTCGAGTATTTCAGAATGATCTGCGAGAGCCGGTCGCCGTTCTGTGCACGCTGGCACGGTAACCCTGGTCGGTATCGCGTTCAATCTCTTCGCGCAAACGTCTCAACTGGCGGCGCGCATAAATCTTGGTTCACCACCCGTGGAACCGAGGCGGAAGTATAAGAAGAAAACGAAGCACAGTGGACACACAGAGGAGAGAGAGCTGCGGCTCGCGCGCTGCGACGTGACGGATACGAGGGGAGCGCGCCGAGATCGAAAGGGGAAAAACAATCGGCCGATCACGTGTGGGTGACGGAAGACGATCGGCCGAGGAACAGAAGTCCGTACGAGGGCAGCCAATGCGACGAGAGCGGCGAGACCCGATCCACAAAGCCGGACAGCGCTCCGCCTACGTCGGGCTCATCCTTCGTCCGCTTCGTCCTTCTCCTTGTCGTGGTGCTGCTCGTTTCGCTGCCGTTTGCCTCGACGACCGCAAGATCGGACAAACCGGAATACCACCACCCGTTTTGTTGTTTCACGTTCTTCGATATTCCCTTCCTCGAACGTCTACGCGTTCTCCTGTTAACGTGCACCTTCCTTGTTCCGGTGGATGAGAGAGATCATTCGCTGTCCTCTTCTCTCTCTCTCTCTCTCTCTCTCTCTCTCTCTCTCTCTCTCTCTCTCTCTCTCTCTCTCTCTTTCTCTTTCTCTCTCCAGTCCTTCACTCGTGTCAATTAATGTCTTACCGGGTTCAACGTTGCGCGGCTACCTTCTCCGTATCGTTTCCCTCTTCTGCTCGTCCCTGTCTTATACCGTCCTCCGTCCGTCAGGATGGATTGATCGATGGCTCGAGCTGTCGCGATGAATTGGGCCCCGTCGCCGCCGTATTTTTTGGCCGACTTCGACCCCCTCCGTATGCTTCGAGCGCTCACGCTCTTGGCGTTCTCGCAGGTTGCCGCGCTACCGGCAACGACCGCGCCATTTCTGAGACAACCTGACGCGTCGTGTACATGATCTCGGAATATACGGAGGAAACAGTGTCGTTGCGATCACGCGTGTCTCCAATTAGTGGCGTTTTCGGCGTGTAGAATGACTTTTCATTGCTTGTAGATTATAAGTCGCATTATTTTAATTTTTTTATAATACGATACCAAAAAGTGCGTACATTTCTCTCAACATAAAAAAAAATTGGTAAAAAAGCATTTGAAGTGTCAGATTGTTTCAATATTGTCAAACAGCTGGTCCTTAAAAAAAAAAAATTTTAACACACATGTCTGTACAAAAAAACAGCAAAAAGATCGAAGATAGAATAAGATTAAAAATGGAAGTCAACTGCGTAGACATTAGTATATGAAGCACCACAATGGTGTTAGATCGTTTCCGTGGGCGTGCGAAAAAAAAAGTTGTTCCCCGAGGATCAGCGGGAGGGCGGCTATCAGGTAGTCCCGCTCGCGGCACAGATTCCGAAACGGTACACTTTTGCGAATAAACCGGGCTAATGAGGCAGTTTGGCTGCGTCAGGAAGCGCCGGTTATATTTTTCTCTGACGCATCGAGCGCGCTTGTTCACCTGTCTGTCCATCCATCCGTTCCGACTCTTCATGGTCGATTGGACGTAGGCATCCCGGTAGCCCCCGTCGTCGGTGCCCTGCCCGAGAAAAAAGAGAAAGGCACAACGTAGCCGAGGAGGAGATTGACGTGGCACGCTGTCCCGCTTGACAAGAATGTGACAAGAACCAAACTGACTTCGCTCTCTTGCGCCGCCCGTTCCAACTCCGCATCATCCCGAGAACGTAGGCGGGCTTTGACGCCGAAAAACCCCCGTGCTCGTTCTTCTTATTACCTTGGCTCCCTCCGTGCGCGAAAAAGAAGATCGACGAGCCTCCCTCGTAGATCGCGTCCGCGGAACACACATTATCTTTCTCTCTCTCTACGCTAGAGATCATTTATTAGTTTACCCGCGGGAGTCGTAATCGCAATCCCTCGCGAGTGATTCATGATCGTTCGAGTGAAATCAAATAAGACCATCGCTAATAGTCTTTACTCGTGCAATCTGCTGATACAGATTGTAACGCGCGATCGATCTCGTTCCTAATCGCGGAAATCGCGTCGCATTTCGCGCGAGCGTTTATAATTTTGTTATCAGGCGCGAAAAAAAAAAATCTCGAAGAGGAAGACGACAGAAACCGAGAGTCAAAGAAAAACCGTGTCGTCTCTCCGTGAGATGTAACGCTCACTGTTGACCACCTGCGGTGTCGCGGCGAGCGGAACGTTTTGTCGGTTTTTCTCGGTTATTAAGAAACCATCAATCTTATTCCGCGATTCGATCGGACAACGTCGCGCCGCGGGATATCCGAGCTCGCGCAATCGTACATTGCTTTTCTTTTCGTTACGATCGTCTTCGGCTTTTCCGCCCGACATCGATTACGTTTATTTCCGCGAGCATAATTTATTGAATGTTCTCACCGACTGTTCTTTATTCTTACGTTTTTCTATTATATTTTATGTTTCCATTTTACTTATCTACTCGATTAAGTTTTATCGCACGGTGAAAAAAATAAAATTATTAAAACTCATTTTGAATTTCGAATTTCGTACGTGTGTAAAAGATGCGTATTAATAAATAAGTCAAATATTCTCTAAGAAAAAAAAAAAAAAAACAAAGTTCGACCATGGAAGGTATGTGATAAGAATCCATCATTCTCGACGGGGATTCGTTCAGAACCTGCCTGGAATCCTCGCCGGCAAAACAGTTCCTGAGCCACGTATTGATGAACGTGCAATCCTTGTCGAACACAAGGCGGCTGTCACTTTGAATATTTTATTCTGTTGAATATAAGAGAACGCGAGGCCCGCAGATATATATCTTGAGTGTGTTTCTCAAACGTAAACAGATATTTTACGGTATGTTTGTAAAAAAAAAAAAAAAGAAAAAAGAAAAAAGATAAAGTTGACAACAGCCGCTGTTAACAGTCTTTCCTTCAGAATCTTTTACACGCAAAAAACTTTATTGACCTCTCAATCATTTTTGGCAATATTAATAACTCGCTCGCGGTAAAACGCGTATTCATTACGAACGCGTGTAATTCGAAATAACCCCGGCGATGTTTCGAAGTATATACACTGATAAATAATACAGTGAGCGAAAGACGAGTGACGAGAATTCGTCATTCTCCTGACGAGAAACCCGCATCTGGGCCCCTGACCGACAGAGATGAGGTCCCCGATCCCTCCTGTGTCAGTTTCTCGACGTACGATTTCTGTCCTACACACGGCAGCTGTCACTTCCAGTCATGTCACGCGTCAAGCGACTTTTGCCTTCGACTTAGCGCCGCGCTCGTCCGCTTTCGCGTTACTTTTTGGCATTGCTCCGAACGAGAGACTCACAAACCAGATTCTCGACTCTCGCGACTACTCGAGTCTTTCGGCGTTTCTCTTTACAATTGTGACAATAAACGTTCAAAAAATAGTTTTTCTTACAACGTGTGTGTGTGAGAATAATTTATTCAAAAATAAAACATTCAAAACTATTTCTCTCTAATTGTTTTTGTCAGTGTAAGTATTTGTTAGATAATTAAAACTAAAGAACTTTGATCGAATTAAAATCAAGGTATTGACACGAGCGGACCGCAGCGATTCATTGAGACATCGCTGTTCTTAATTGCGAGCCATGAACCGCGATCTCCTTCATCGCGCGCGGACGACCGGAGACGTTCGGGGCAAAACGATCGTAAATCGTCCCGAGCCAATGGGATGTGGCGAAGGTAGCATTGAGGCCCAACGATCGGCGGCATTGGGCAAAGCGTACGGTCCGGCATGTCCAATCCCTTGCGCGATGCCCCTCGGAGCGATTACCTTCGCGGCCTTAACTCGATCGCTCATGCTAATTTCATAACAACTACCCTTGCGCCAATGGGCGAGCACCGGCTTAGAGACGAGCCGGAACGATGGGAGCCCTCAGATGGAAGCGGAGAGATGGGACCAAAGGGGCACGGACGGGGCCCACCTCTCCGTGCGAAAGGCCTCTATTTCGCTTCGAAACATGGATCGTAAAATGGAGAGCTCATCCGAGAAATCTTTAACTCGGGGAGGGTAGGAAAGTAACACAGTGATAGGATGCAGAAAAACTCTCGCACAATAAATAGAAATGCTGATGGCCTACGGCAGCGTCTTTTCGACTTCGTATTATTTTAAACACTGCCACAGAGTAATTATCACATCATAATATATAATTGCGAGAGTATTAAATATAAGATGACGTTTCATCTACGTAAACCGAAGTACGACACGGCGCAATATGAGACGATTTGATTCATTCACTCGCCGAGTTGCCGCTGGCAACGAGTAATTTCAAGACCGCACGAGTCGCGTAATACATAATTAATGTGACGTACATATAAATATACACCGACTTCCGGATACGCGATGTCGGGCCGGTGAGAGCACGGATCGAAATTATTGTCGATATAAGGTCCTCGCAAAAGAGGTACGAGAGATGGCGGCGCAGGCAACGCAATAATATTTCGCGTTCCGCAATTTTTTGTCCGTCCGAAGGGTACCTTCTCTGAGCTCATCGCCGCGGCTCGCCGGTGGCTCTCGCCGGCTCAGTCGTGGGTATTAATTTCACGAGAGAAAGAGAGAAACGAAAGAGAGAAAGGCGGGGAGAGAAGGTGAGGGACGCGCTCGGAGGACGAGGAGCGCGCAGGCGGCAGAACAAAACGACGTGGAAGACTATCTATGAGATGAGAAAATAATAATAAAGTGGAAATGAGCGAGCCGGTCCATAAATTGCTCCGCTCCTTGTTAATGGTCTGGGGGCCCGGGGCGACCTCAGCTAAACGTGGCCCGGTCTGACCCGGCTTGGACTCTCTTCGTTTCTCTCTTCTCTCCTGTTTTACTCACCTCCTCCCGTTCTCTCTTATTTCTTCTCCGTCGCACTCCGCTTCCTCGGATCTTTCTCGGTCTCAGGCCCGGTCGGACGATCTGGTCCGACCCGTTCGAAGCGCTCTTGGAAGGCTCATTTCTGTATTTAATGGACGTCCAGAGATGTTCTTTCTCTTTCTCTCTCTCTCTCTCTCTTCTTCGATTTTCTCTCTGTCGCGTCTTGGGGCTCCCGAGAGCCAGAAAGAGGGACTAAAAGGGTTCAGAAGACACAAAGGATGCACGTCGATAGTGGGTACTGTGATTGGCGATCGGGCGTGGCTCTACCGACAGATATCCGCTCCTCTTTATACGCTGAGTGCGCGCTCATTGTCAATGCAAGTCGCGCTTTCTGCGTATTTGCTTAGATCGTGAATCTCTCTCAAGATCTCTAATAAAATACAGATAATCATCTAAAGATATGTACATATATGTATACAAATACTATTTAAATGTAGGATTATTATTAATTAAATATTATTAAGTTTAATGTAAGATTACCTGCATATTGTTCTCTGAATGATTAAACTCGTAAATTAACGTAATTAGCTTAAAATATACCATACACTTTTTCGTATATATAAAATTATTAAAATAACAAATATAAATAAATGTTGAATAAGAATAAATATAATAATTTATCAAATATCAGAACTATGCATGTATGTAAAAAAAGAAAGCAGATTGTTAGAACTCGGCACTGAAATAAAAACTTTTATAACACAAGAGTATATTAAAAATATTAATATAGAATCTCACAAAAGCTTCTGTATTTTATAAATAAAATAAATACATTTCTAACTTTGGAGTGCAAAGAAATTCATGATGCTGCACCAGAGGGCAGCAGAAATCAAGAAGCATGTTGCAGCCTCTGTTGGCTTCAAGCAAAAGGTAAAGGCCGAAGCACAGACTTTTGTATAACGCATAACGCATAAGACATAAGAAAATCAATCCAGCTTTTTGTTTTTATTCCTACTTTTTGTTCTAAAAAGCTTTGATTGGGTTGATTATCTCATGTCTTATGCGTTATGCATTATGCAAAAGTCTGTGCTTCAGCCTTAATTCTAGAGATGCGTATCGTATCGGTTGAAGCTAAACATTTTAAGTACGAATAATAAAAAATTGACTCTTTATATTAATAAATATTACTATTTATATTAATAAATAGTGTGCACACACAACACGTACTTGAAAATAAATAAAATATACGAGACAAAAATTATTTCGTTACAACTGCAAAACCTTCCTGATTACATGGTGGTATTGCAGATTCTGTGTACAATCAGAGAGAAGCCTGAGAGCGGCCACGGCCATAAAGTGTCTGTTCTACATTGATCGCAAGCGTAAACGCAAAGAACAGATCTCGTAGAATTGAATTACTAATCGTATTGATCAAATCAGCCAATTGACCAGCGTGATTGGTCAATTCTACGAGATCTATACCTTGCGTTTGCGCTTGCGATCAATGTAGAACGGGCTTAAGAGTTTCTGCGATAGCTTTTCGTGGTTCTATTCCATGCTAAGTTTGTGGATATGGTTCTACTCCGTGCTATGAGAACACCGACGTGGTGGGGATTCTAGGACTGCTTCCGCTAGGTATATTTGCTGCTCTTACCTAACTCTCACTCGATGCCATTGTCTGCGAAGTTCAAACAAACAAAAAGCAGCAAAACCGGGAAAATTTTATTGTTGATACTTATGCAATAATTATATAATTCCATCAACAACAAAGAATGGCATCGAATGAGGGTTAGATAAAAGCAGCAAATACCTTAAAACAGTCCATCAGAAGTTAAAACTGCGGTGGATTTGCCCATATACTTAAGGTCACTGACCTTTTGTTAATGATCATTGACTTTTTGTTAAAGGTCATTGACTTTTCGGTAAAGATCGGATACTCTGACATTACTTATAATACTCGCCTGGCCAATAAGTAATGTCGCATAATCAGACAATTGTAATTTTCGCCCGGCCAGTAAGGTATGTTGGGAAATCCGACAAGAATTATAAATTTTTGCCTGGCCAATAAGTAATGTCGGATAAGTTGACATTAAGTATAATGTTTGCCTGGTTAATGAGCAATTTGGATAATCCGATATTAATTATAAGATGTACCTGACCAGTAAGTATATATTATAAGATTAATATATTATAAGATTATACTTGACTGTTTGGAAAGTTTGCTGAATATTCTTCAAATTCTCTTATCATATACAAGGACAAAGAAACGTAGACATCATTTAAAAATAAAATATTGTTATATTGTATTTGCGTACTTTCTTGTGACTTCTCTGTAATAAGCAAACACATACTGGCTGACTTGTCTACACTTATCCATGGAAGCTAAAAACTCGCTTTGAGAGAATCGGCCGACACTGTGGCAGGATACGACATCTTTGTTAATATTGTCAAATATATAGGTAAATTCCGCTTTTGCAGTCTATAAAAGAAAATATTTATAAAGGTTTCAAGTGTTGTATAACACAATTTATTCACATAAAATCTATATTTGAATCAAATTTATAATTGAGCTTTATTTTATTACTAAAAAAGTAATTAATGTTTATTTATAAATAATATAAATACCTTTAATTGTGTACTATTAGGATCTATAATTATCTCTCCCGTTTCTTTTTCTATCATGCAGGTTATAGCTGCAATAGTACATTTCATGGAGAGTCCTGAATTAATTAGTGCTAAACATGATGCATTAATAGCACAAGCCAACAGCTAAAATTGTATTTACATTCATGTTTAACTCAGTTTTAATAAAACTTTAGTACTAATACAAATTAAAGTATATAGTCATACCCCACCAGAATCTTCCATCTCTTGTAGATTGATGCATATCATGGTATTAGGATGAACAGAAAGTAATACAGCAGCTTCACAAGAATCTCTTATATATGTTTCTATTAATCTATCATCGACCTCTAAAGTAAAATTATAAACTCAAAATTACACATTAATTATAAAAAAATTGTAGTTTACAAGGTTTGCGAACTTACTAGCTGGTCCTCCGAGTGGTGTATATGTTACTTCTACAGAAACTCTATCATGCACCATTTTTTGGCTTTTTGCTTCTATAGGCCCATTTACACCCGCGATAACTGCAGTGTCACCTATATGTAAAGGACTAACAATATATAAATATTCTACTGACAAGAATAATGGTTTAGATAAATGCTCCTTACGCACCTTGCATAAACATTGCGGATCCATCAGATCTCGACAACAAATTAATTTCGCAACTCATCGGTCGTAACATGCAATCACTGTCAGTAACTTCTTCTATCATTTCTTCTGTCATTTTCGTATAAACAAATTTTTCAAACAACACATGTAACAATACAATATAAATATACAAGGGAGGTTAGGTCGACGCCGAATACGAAGTACTGAATTGTTCTGGTTTGGTTTGGTGCTCTTTTGGCTCAGTAGACCTATAAAGCTAGTCCATACGCCATTCTATGTCTTTTTGATAACAGGTTTAAAACCGTGGATTGGGTTCCTGACGCCAAGCCACGGAGTTGTGCATTTGTTTAAATTAAAGATAATAATAAAGAAAGTGGTGTAAAACACCGACAATTGTCCAAAAATATTCACTGCGCACATCCAACCGATATGGCTGATGCAATCCAACTTCAGTTACTGAATTGTTCTGAACAATAGGCCATAGGATAAGCACACTCAAGGTGCGTTCACTTTGGACCAGGGGGTCGTAACTCCCTTTATTTTTTGGGGACGGAAGTCGAGTTTGACGGTACAGCCGTAGATCGCAGCACTGTCGGCCGCCATGTTGGAACGAGTGCTCAACTGTTGGCAACTGTAGACAGTTGTAGCCAACTAGCTAAACGGTTTGCAATGGTTTAGCTTTCTATTTATTTAAAGTCATTTAAAGTTCAGTGTTGTGTTGTGTACAGTTGTATAATACAGTGTAGTGTGTATTGTGACAAATTTTCCGAGCAAGCAGGAAGAAGAAAGATGATTCAAGTAGGATTCTTCTACTTCGATTCATGTGCCTGAAGAAGTCATGCTTTTCTCGCGGCCCTCCCGAGCATTATCGGGGAATATGTGCCTTCAGGCATTGGCAGTGGTGGTTATGGTTGATGACATCGCAGGAAAGGCATCGGCGTCTTTGCGATAGCGGTGCAAGTAATACTACATGCTTTGCATCTCATTTTTTAATCACACCGGATAGAAATTTTATAAATGTCTATCCGACAGTCCGCAGTCTGTTAAGTGAGACGGAAAAATGAGTTGCATTGTATTTTTCATGTATAATAAATTTGTTAATTGTTTAATTTTACATAATTGTATGAAATATTAAATTAATTGTTTTATAAATAAGTAATAATTATATATATCTAATATATATACCTATAATACTAATAGTAATAATTTATATATCTAATATTGTAGATGTCAAAATATAATAAAAATGGACTTAAAATTGAACATGTCTATTTATTCTGCAATTACTAATTATTAAGAAGTAGAAATGTGTATGGTATTGTACGAGATATATATAGCTATGTATAGCTATATATATATCCCATTAGTTCGCTATTTCCGACGGTACACGGGTAGGTGGCGCTGAAACTAGTCCCCTCTTTTTAGCAAGAGTGAGTTACGACCCCCTGCTTTGGACGCTTACGCGCTTTAAGCGTCAGTCTGTCTTTATTGTTGTTTAAATATAGAACAAAGATAGAGAGAGTAAATAATGAAAACCGATTTTGAGACAGTTCATCGTATATGTAGAGAAACTTAAAGACGTAACTAAAGTCACGTGAAAGAAAAAAGTAGAAAAACAACACGTAAAAATAACGTGACTGTAATTTATATTATATAACATTAAAAATAATACATATTATACATTAAATAATACATATTATACATATAATTTATTATATATTTAAAATATTATACTTTATATTGTATTACATGTATTATATACATACTACAGTAATGTCACTGACTTCCGCCGCGCGGCCTTGGAGGGGTCACTGACCTCGGCCGCGCGGCCTTGGTGGGGGGAGGGTCACTGACCTAGGCCGCGCGACCGCGGCGGGGTCAATGACCTCGGTCGCGCGACTGCGGTGGAGTCACTGACCTCGGTCGTGCGACCGCGGCGGTGTTACTGACTTCGGTCACGTGATTACGGTATATACAGGGTGTCCCAGAATTGGTTTAACATCTCTCGTAGGCAGGTAGAAGGAATAAAACTGAGGTGAAAAGTCCTATACCATTTTGCTAGATTCGCAATAGTTACTAAGATTTTAATTAACAAAGATCCGCGAATAAACATGCATCGGGCTGTCTTACGCGCGTAAGACTGCCCGCCGCGCTTCGCGCGCTAACGGTGTTACCCATAGCGACATATGGGAGGAGCTAATATAACAGCATATACTATAACATATACATATTAAAATGTAATTGTGTGAAGCGCGCCGGGCTGTCCTACGCGCGTAAGGCAGCCCGATGCACGAAAAAATTCGCGATCTCGTCATATAATTGAAAATTCGCGATCCCCAAAAAATTCGCGATCTC
>NW_018020899.1:134760-151293 GCF_002006095.1 Pseudomyrmex gracilis | reverse complement strand
TTTTTTTTATTAACTTAACTTTTAATCAATTAATTTCATTATGGATTAACTTATATCTTAACTAAATAAAATTTTTAAGACCTTTAACTGTAACTTAACTTAAATAAAAAAAAAATTTAACTTACCCAACCTTGGTAAAAAGTCAAAGTCAATCTGGACATCTTACTCGAGCTGGTTCTGAAACAAAAATACCATTATCGCTTACAAGAGCTGTTGGTATGGAATCAGCATCTATAATGTGTAATATGTTACATAAACAGGCTTCTTTTCTTCTTTTTTTTTTCGGATTACACCCGAATTAATTATTATTGGAGGCCCGATTCAGTTCGCCGATAAACTCGGTTGAAAATGACCGGCCCGGAAAAAATCCTTAGGGGGTGAGCGGATTCGAACTCGGGACCTCCAGGTTCGCAGCCCCTCCAGTCAGGCCGCGAGACCACTGGGCCGGTCGATCAATATTTATATTACTCGTCTATTGTAACTGCACAGATTTCTATACTACACTAAGGCGTTGCGAGCGTTGCAGTCATCTAGTGGAACGCACCCAATAGCTCCTCAAACTTTAGCGTTTTGTAGGCAGCGCATAAGCGCAGCTTTGGTTCTGTTCCGTAATATGTTTGAAAGCGGTTTGGAATTACCTATACATCTTCTGTCAAATACCCGGTTAAATATTCGCAATGCAAAGTGACATTTGTAACAGCGGAACATGGGTTTTATTGAGGACACTTTTGTGATTCTTGTCACACAGGTGGAAATTTTCTTCTGTAAAAGTCATTCGTAACAATGTATTTTTCGAACTTGTTTAGGTTATTAAAAACTCAAAAATCACACGTGTAAAATCAGTGTATTTCAAGGAACAATGTAAAACTTTATTTATTTTACATAGTACGAGCTAAATTTTGTACTCTGCCAACAGTGAGATTTAGTATCAATAAAGTTTTTGTATATTTTTAAAATTTGTTTTTCACTACAAAATTATAAAATTTCTCTAAGATTGACATTACATTATACAATTGCTTTCATACGTAATATATGTATGAATCTAAACTTTGTAAAACTAATTTTGTAATTTAGTATATTTATGAAACTAAGCCTTGCGTATTGTACATGTTTGGAAATAAATACTATAATAAATTTTATGTTGTAAAGTCTTATGTTGTTTGTTTACTAAAGTTTGTTTACTAAAATATTTTGAATATATGTTTATTTCTTATTTAGTTTCAGAGAGAAATGTTTTTTTCACATGTGAATAAAATCGTTTACATTCAACAAATAGTTACTATTTACTTGTTTCCTGTATATTTCAGGTGATTTTTTTCTTTGGAGGATGGGTGTTCTTTGTGAAGAAATTGTTCAGGGATTACGAAGTTCATCATAGATTAGTGCAACTAATTTTCTCAACAACATTTTCATTGTCATGTACTATGTTTGAATTAATTATTTTTGAAATAGTAGGAGTACTTGATTCAAGGTAACTACTAATTGTACAATTACGTTGCATCACATTCAAATTGCATTACATTTATTCTCTAGTTCTAGATATTTCCATTGGAATGTTGGCCTCTATATGCTTCTATTTATGGTGATAGTTCTGATACCATTTTATATAGCGTATTTTATCATTAGCAATATCAGATTTGGTATGTATTTTTTATATCTATCTCGTTGTTATACTTCTGCTATTTATCTTCTGTTACTATTATTTTTTCAATCTGTGTGCAGTAAGACTGAATCTAATACGGCCACTGACAGTTGTTGTGTACTTTTTCTATCTCTACTTGTTTTGGAAAGTGGGCGATCCTTTTCCTATACTGAGCCCTAAAAAAGGATTGCTGTCTATAGAACAGGGTGTTAGTCGAATAGGAGTCATCGGTGTTACGGTGATGGCTCTTCTCTCAGGATTTGGTGCTGTTAATTATCCGTACACTTCAATGGCTTATTTTATGCGACCGGTCTCTTATGCAGATGTGCAGTCTATAGAGAAACGATTGATGCAGACTATAGATATGATTATTGCGAAAAAGAAACGAATTGCGTTAGCCAAAAAGGGCGAATCTGTTGAACAAACCGAAACTCGATCTCGACTGTGGGGAATGTTAAGACCACTGGGTGTTGCACAAAGAAACCAAGAAAGTACATATGTGGTTTTTTTTTTTTACTTTTATAGACAATTTTTTTGTGATAACATTCATGGTCACATTTTCTATATTTTGTTTTTACAGCTATAAAGCAATTACAGTACGAAGTTACCGCTCTGGAAGAGTTATCGCGACAATTATTTTTGGAAGCGCACGACATACAAAATGCGAGAGAACGTTTGGAATGGGCCGCTACTTGGCAAGGAAAATATTTCAATTTCCTAGGTTATTTCTTCTCTTTATACTGCACTTGGAAAATATTTATTGTAAGCTCCGGTTGCTACTTACGGTTGAAATCAATGTGAGAGAAAATAATTCACAAATTCTTGTATTATACGTTTGCAGTCCACGATTAACATAGTATTCGATCGAGTTGGTAAGAAAGATCCTGTGACCAGAGGAATCGAGATCGCAGTACATTGGATCGGTTTCAATATTGATGTCACATTTTGGTCGCAGCACATTTCTTTTTACCTCGTCGGCTGTATTGTCGTAACGTCCATACGTGGACTGTTGTTAACTCTGACAAAGGTATACACAAGCCATACGTGTATTTTACATATTTTATGTGATTTATTTTTTATTCTTATAAGAGAACTCTGACCTACGTATATGTACACGCACACACATTTCAACACATTCACAGTACGCAATAAAGAAAAAATATTATGTGTGATATAGAGAATACAAATTACTTTTTTGATCGTTTTTCATTCTTAAACTAATTAAATATTTCATCGTTTATTTGCCTGTTTCAGTTTTTCTACGCTATATCGAGCAGTAAGTCATCAAATATCATTGTACTAATATTGGCTCAAATAATGGTAAGAATACGTATAACTTCGTAACTATAAACAAATGTCTATAACATTTGTAAACTTTTATTCATTTTCAACTTTATATTTTTACTGCCGTCTTTTTCAGGGAATGTACTTTGTGTCTTCTGTGCTTCTTATGCGAATGAATATGCCAGCGGAATATCGCATTATAATAACGCAAGTTCTAGGAGAGTTACAATTCAATTTTTATCATAGATGGTTCGATGTTATATTTTTGGTATCGGCGTTATCGTCACTAGTGTTTTTGTACTTAGCTCATAAACACGCACCGACGGAACACATATAACGAAGTAAAAATACTTTTTATTGAAATCCGTCTTATTACACCAAAAAAGTACTTTATTTAAAAATCCCTCTCTTACAAATTTACTAGGTAAATAATTAGCATGTTTATTATTTGATCGGATGTTCATACATGCTTCGATTAATTTATTTAAAGAAATTTTAAATTTTTGGCATACATTTCATCTGGCCGATAATATTCTATATTAAGTATATAATTCTTGATGTAAATATACTAAATATGTAAAATACGCTGTAATGTTACATGTGCTAGAATAGCTACAATAGCTCTTTTACTTTCATATTTTTATTGAGTTGTATAAAATAAAATTGTAAGTTACAGAGACTTGCTCTTATACAAAGTTCGTCCAAGATATATCATGTTGCACATATTGTAAACGCTATAAATATCATATCTTGTCGAAGAAGACAGAATAAAGTTAGTAACAATCATTTCACTCTCAAAGTATAGCTAAATCGTATTCTTTGCTCTAGGAAACGTAATCATTCAGATCACAGATAGCTGAAAACATGTAATAAAAAAGTAGCATTATCGTATGGATTATTGGGAATCTCGGTTTATGAGTAAGATCCACAATCTTAAGATAATAATTCAATAACCCATGCTTCGCCCATATTTACACCTGGTTTACGTATCGTTAATACGTCATTATGGGGATTATATGTAGTTTCCAATGTCACTTTTCCCATACCTGCGTAAAAAAAAATTTATATAATTGTTATACAAGTTTTACACAGATTAATTACAGAATAATTACGTATTTTAATCTGATTACTTACTGCGAGAATCCAGTTGAGCAGATTTAATTCTTTTCGGTGGATTGACTATATCTATTCTCTCTAACCAGCTTTGTGTTTCGTACGAAGCTAGGTTGTCTATTATAGTTGTACTTATCTTATAGCCATTCAAAGTTAATCTCAGATAGAGGTATTTGCCGTGGCGATATTCAAAGCTGGTTTCATCGTCGATATATAGATTGCCACTGGCCTTGCCGTTACTGTCGGCAATTATTATAAGCGTGTAAGGATCATTCTTCATGGCGACTGTGCTACGTCGTATTCTCATTTTTCGCGGAACGATGGAACCACTTTTTTGGAACACGGGAATCTTGTGGATCGTTACCGGTATATTAACGTATCCTGCGTTTTGATAGGGTAGCATTGTGTCGATATCGTACCAAGTCACCTTGCCCTCTCCTGGAAAGTAAACCGATACTTCCGTCGCACCGGATTGAAATACCGGGCGCACCAGTATGGCGTCGCCGAGTAACAAATGGTCATCGATGGTGAACGTTTCCGATTCGGTAGGATAATGCGCCCATAAAGGACGTATAACGGGCAGACCGTTTATCTCATGTTCTCTGAAGAGCGTGTACCAAAGCGGCAGATAAGAGTATCGCAGTCTGAGTGTATCGCGAACTATTTGGGTGGTTTCCTCGTTGAACGTCCACGGTTCGCGTCTTTTTGTTTCGATATGAGAATGTTGACGGTAGAAAGGTAGCCACGCTCCCGCCTGATACCATCTGATAAACAGCTCGGAGTCTGGATTTTTAAAGAAACCTCCGATATCGGCACCACAAAACGACATACCGGATATAGCCACCGAGAGACACATGGGATAACTTATACGTAGATGACTCCATTCTGCCGTATTGTCGCCAGTCCACATTGCTGCGTAGCGTTGCGATCCGGCAAAGAATGATCTCGTTAGAACAAACGGTCTGAGAGAACCGCCCGACCGACGGAATAAAGCTTCGTACGTCGCACGGATGTACATATGCCCGTTAATATTGTGAACGTCTCTGTGTTCCCAGCCTCCATGATGAACAAGATCTTTCGGTGCGGTTACTTCCGGCCCGTTAAACACACTCGGTTCGTTCATGTCGTTCCAGATATAGACATCGTTAGTGGTACCATGAAACTTATCCAGATCGTATAAACTGATGTAATATTCGACAACTTTTGGATCGAAGAAGTCGAGATACGACGAAGATCCGGGCCAGCACCAGCCTTCGTAATCTTTTCCATCTCTGTTTTTGATGTAATAACCCATGTTGGTGGCATCGTTATGCAAAAAGTAATTATTATCACGTTTGATATGAGGATCGATAATAACCACCAATTTTCTGCCTTTAGTCGTGAGATTGTGTATCATTTCAAGAGGGTTCGGAAATTTACGCGAATCCCACGTGAAATACTTTTTGTTGTCTGTGTATTCGATATCAAGCCACATTACTTCCAGCGGAATATCGTGTATATCAAAACTTTCGGCGATAGTTGCGACATCGTCTTGATCATTGTAATTCCAACGAGATTGATGATATCCAAGAGCAAACATCTAAAATGCATATTTTGAGAAAAAAATAAGAAATCTCGGTTTTAACTTAAGTAGTATAGTGTTTTCAAAAACTTGTTTACATTGTATTTAACATACCTGCGGCAAAGGCGCTGTGCCAGTTAAAACAGTGTACTGTCTAAAAACATCAAGCGGCTTTGGACCTAACATGAAAAACACATCAATCACTCCGGACTCTGACATGAAATAAGCGTCCACTTGAGATTTTTTAGCAGATCCAGACACAAAATTAACAATGCTTTCCACAACATTATTATCTGCACTTGATAAAATGTCGATCCAAGTTTCTGCTGTATTGTGCCAGAAAACACCTGATGATTTATCTTTTCTAAAACAAGTATATATATGAATATTTCAATATTCACAAATGTACTTTTATAAATTTTAGTTTACACAGGTAATCTAATTAATAAATTTCTTACCCATGAGCATAAAGTACTGGAATCGCGCCATATACAGACATACGCTCGTTTGTTTCGTATTCAAACACATCTAAATTGTATAGCCTGTACGGATCGGTGGATTTAGTTGAGCGTAATGCTAACGAATCAGCATGTTCTGGTATACCATAAGCGTGCTCCGATCCAGGAAAGCTGAAATCCATGGCTACAGCCTCGGGTCCAAATGGTTTGGAATCGTGATGCTCCTTGAAGCTTTCTTCCCAGGCACCAGGATCATCGTCAGCGCTGTCACCAGGATACGTGTTGTTCTTTGTTTCTGCAGCTTCATTCTCATCTTGTTCTGATCTATAAGCAACAATATCAGTATAAAATATAAAAGTTGTGTATATAAGATCTTTTAGAGATCAATTATTTTTCTGCAATACTTACTTAACTGGTTTGGTACGCAAATGTTCAAATCTCATAAGGCCACGAGCATTTGCTGATATCATTAAAACATCTTGGGAATATAGATCCACTTTAAATGGATTTACATGTAGAATTGCTTTGTTTTCACCCTTCACTACAGTTATACTTTCTGCATTCTTCTCAACAAGATCTATGTTCACTGTTTGTGGTTGATCATGAAGAGCATATTCAGTTTTGTATCTGAGATGCAGCGGGTTTTTTTCATTTATATATAATCTAAATGTACTCTCTTTTAATGTGGTGACTTGTAATATGTATGAAACACCTGTATCTTTATTGAACAAGTCTATTGTGATCATGGATTCATTTTGTACAAATGTGTCTGGTAAGAGCTGATAAGGTGTTTTGCCAGACTCCATCTTTCTGCATCGTCTGTGTAAGATAAAAAAAAAAAATAATTGCACACAAAATTTAATTCTTCAAGTTTGCTGAGAATATGTAAACTTATAACTTGACTTACCGACAGAAGCTGCTCTGATCGCATCTTTTAAATTGATCTCGATTAACTGCATCAACAATGAATGGTGAACATAGCAATACTAAAAATAGAGTCAACCTAAAAAGCATGTGACAAAATAAACATCTTTTTGCTGAGATAACATTTAGAATAGAATGTTTTTGTATAAACTATGACATTTATATGGTAATATTCACAAATAATGCTTATCGGCAATTACATTACATTTTCGTCCGCACGGATAACAATTTGAAGAAAAAAAACAAACTGCTGCACGCATCACTGCAACGACTTACATAGTATTGATGAGAAAGCGTTTTGTTTAAATGAAATTGTGCAATCTCGTAAGATATTGTAGCGAATATCGCAATCGTTCGGCGACAGATTAGATTAGACCGATAGTGCGCGACGAGTTATAATTAAAAAATTATCATTTATACGATAAAGTAAATATGTAATGCGCGAGACACGTCAGCGGTAACGATCTGATCGTGAAATCTTTGAAGTTGGATCGAAAAACGGCCAAATCATATATGTGATCATTGAAAGCAGCTCGATTGAGCAACTCCCTATTTGCTCGCCGATAAATTGATGTTTCCATTTTCTGAAGGTTAAAAAGTCGAAAATAATCGAAAGCTCACCGCACGCAAGAAGCCATGTTGAAGGTTACTGCACCTTTTTCGCGCTAATTTGAGATAACATGCGCGATTGATTTTACAGATGGCGCGACGATACTCTTCTGAATTATTCATACCGACAATAAATTCATGTTTTTTTCTCTTCCGGTATTGATGTAATTTATATACTTATCAGTTATAGGATAATCTGAAATTTTATGTACACACATGTACGTGCGTACACGCCTTTACGTGTGAAGACGCGAGCTGCGTTCCGACTTTCACTGCCGGTAATGGACCAGATCTATAGCACATGTGACGTGAAATATAGATTTTTTCTACTGACAGTGAATATATCGGAACGCAGCTGCGGATTTCTCATACCAGGCAGTGATGAAAGTTCTGGCAGGCTAGCACCAAGAGCACCGAGGTGGTGGGAGCCACTGGGAATACGTACACACAGGCGAGACCGCCGTCCGTGTGTCTGACGTCATGCACACGGACGGCGGTCTCGCTTGTGTGCGTATTCCCAGTGGCTCCCACCACCTCGGTGCTCTTGGTGCTAGCCTGCCAAAACTTTCATCACTGATACCAGGGAGAATACTGACAAATACGAATACGAATTCGATTGGATGCACTAGTGTGCACTGAGTGCGTTCTCTTTCTGAGTGTGTAGTAAAATACTAACACTGAAATATTCTACTACATTAAACATATATGTAATACTCCTATATTGCTAGTCGCGTATCTTCGCAATGAGAGGTACGAGGCCCGAGAAAGGGAGACGAACGAAGTCCAAATAATGGGCATAGATGGTCGAGCGTCATTATGCGCAGGCATAATTCTTTCATTTCTTGTAACACAAGCTCATCAGTGGCATCTCATTCCACACTTCTTTTTCTTGTCTTTTTCGTTTTTTGTTTTTTTGTTGACTACTTTCTTGTATAGCATTATTAGCAGAATTGGCATTTAATATTTGTTTCTTACCATTCGTATAATTTAATTTTTCCAAATTAATATCTCTTTCAGAGATCTTCATTGATTTCTCTTCTTGTTATATAAAGTATTTTGTATTAATTTATCTATTTTATCTAATTTAATGTTTTTCTTCAAATTCTTTTTTGTAGTTTGATTGTTTGTTTCTATATCTTGAAATGTTACACGTTTTTTTATTTCTACGTTACTAGAGTTATCAGATTGTAATTCTGAAACGACAGTTTGAGATTTTTTATTTTGTAAATTGAGTTTTGGTGTACTACATCCTAATATCGCAACAGATGGTCTGATAATCTTTTTGGATTCTATTGCAGACGTGTTGATTTGTTTAGCCAAAGTTTGTTCTGCTTTCCTTTTTAAAGAACATTGTGGATCTAATTCTTTTTTTTGTTCGAACGACGAAGTCAGAGTTGATACATCCAATAAAATATTTTCTTCAGTTTTGTTCACAGGTGATTTTGTCGCTTCGACATATCGTTTTGTTTTTGATTCACTACTAGACGAAATAGTCTTAGGTGATTTCTTACTCTTCTTATTTTTATTGATCTTAAGTCCTTTAGTAACATCAGTAATTTTTATTTTTACCGAGTTCATCTTATATGCATCTTCTTTATCATTCTCTTCATTCACATCTTCTTCATTGTTACTTTTTATACAGTGTTCTATAATTTTGCACGTTTGTTGATCATAGTTTGCTTCTTTCTTCTCAAATTCATTATCTTTTATCATATATTGTTCTTCACTCTCGATGTCTGTTTTAATCTTTTTTGTTTAAAGAAATTTAAACAAAAAAGATTGAAAGAAAATAAAGAATATTGTCTAGACACATTGTCAGAAAAAAAGAAAGAAGTAGAAAGGACTGCGGAATCGAAACCTGAAATTTCAAAATTAAAATCTGATAAAAAAGTAAAATCTGGCAAACTACAATTACATAATATTATGTTACACAGTAATAGATCAAAATCTAGTTTTGAAGCACAAGATAAAGCTTTAAAAGATATACATACTACAAATTGCATTACAGCTAATGAAGAATTGAAGAAGATAAAAAAAAGAAAATTACAAGATATTGAAACTAATGAAGATCAAGATAAAAACGAGATACCTGTCAAAAAAAAGAAAAAAGAAGGCAAGATAAAAGAAAAGAGTGGCCTGTCATCATCGACAGAAACTCTGAATCGACTTCCAATTAGTGTGATTGTGAATCTTGCAGACGTGCCAAAAAAAAAGAGACAACAAATTACTCAAGACGAGAGATATAAATATATTAGTATTCTTTATTCTATATAGTATTTTCTATATAGTATTTTTTCTTTATAGTATTTTCTATATATAGTATTCTATATAGTATTCTTTATTCTAATATTTGTGATTAGAATAATATTAAGAGAGCACATTGATTATGATAATCACTAGCTGTTATTCGGGATTACACCCGAATTAATTATTGGAGGCCCGATTCAGTTCGCCAATCAACCGATAAACTCGGTTGAAAGGGATCGGCCCGGAAAAAATCCTTAAGGTTGTGAGCGGATTCGAACTCGGGACCTCCGGATTCGCAGCCCCTGCACTCAGGCCGCGAGACCACTGGGCCGGTCTGTCACAGAACGCGAAAACTTGTAGTTGTACAAGTTTTCGCGTTCTATGTATTTTCGTACGCTTACAGCTGGGACACGAAGCAGCAGAGTAGAATTACTTAAGTAATCACTCCTTCCTGGAGAATAGTTAAGCAAGCAAAACCTGCATGATTTCAACAATGTATTTTACAATGTTTATAAAAATATAAACATTAAAAACTTTGCAACTTATTGGGCAACGTTTCTCACACGTTTCAACAAAATCAGACCGAAACTTAAAAAGCGGACATTTCGACGTTTCTGCTACGTTACTACGACGTTTTAGAAATGTTTCACGAAACGTTGCTAAGTTTCGGAAAACCCGTTGCAGAAACGTTTGCGCTACGATATATGCTATGTGGGTATGTAGAGAGAATGCACGATAAAATGTCTTTATTTATTTCGCAAACAGACAATTAGTATAAACAAAAAACTAATATCGCGTATATACCATAAGCGGTCGTTAGATTGCATTTCAGTGGATTACACACTTAGCTGTGTTTTTTTTTAGTATATCTAAACTTTAAATACGAAAATAGTTTTTATATCTTGATCTTCAATATTTGTCAACAGAGTTTTGTATTTTCAATTATATGTATACATAAACAATAACGAAAACTTTTTAATTTTTTAACTTTTTAATACAGAAACATTTATAAAACAAATTTATATAAAAAGATATATTATTGTGTACGTAGGATATCAATTACTTGACAATTACAGATGTGCGCGCATACAATAATGTGAATAATAACTAAGAAGCGAGTCGTTTTGATACAATAAATAATAAATAAGACGTGTTTATACTTAACATTGCACATTCAATTTATTAAATAATTAATTTCTTAGAAGAGTAATGCATTCTCAGTCGGCAGGGAAAATACAATCTATAGTAATTATACATATACATGTGTATATATATATATACATATATATACTTATAGAAGTTTGGCACTCAGATCAGTTCTCTCTTATAATGAATGTAAAAAAGTCTAATAATTCGTTATTCATATATTCATGAATCAACAAACGGTTCTTTTTCTCTTCCGCTTGTTAAAACATCTTTCTTTAAGTAGGATCTATTAATGCGCATTATGCTATGAATCTGTGGAACAATACTTTCTACATAAAGTATACACATTATAATGTGTGTGTGTGTGTGTGTGTACACACACAGATACTATATCATTACGATCGCTATAATCAATATTTTTACATTACAGACTGCTTTACACTTTTAAGATTTTGAGGAAATTGTCGTTAATCCGCTTTCGACCAAATAATCTTTTAAGTTTCCGCAAAGGTTATATAAAATTCGGAAGAGAAGAAAGATCGCAAGTAATCAAAAATGATGAAATACAGAGAAATGTGGAGTTCCTTTCTCAAATATTATCTTTATTAATATCAATATATTTATAAAAAATTATGTGAAAATTATATAATTTAAAAACACAATTTTATTAATTTACATAAAAATATATTTTGTTCAATGCAATATTATTATAAATGTTATTATGAATTAAAGATGTGTTGCGAAATTTGTTGTCGTTGTATGACCGGAAGCGGATTTGATAAGATTATTGTGAATTTTCTCGCGCGTAAAGGCATAAAGTAAAACAAACTTTTTTTTAATAATCAACGAACTCGTCAATACGCAATAACAAATTTCTTTCGGATAATACTGAAAAGTCACACTTACACATAACTCTCTCATTCATTGTTTATGAATTACGAACTCACCGCGCGTCAATGATTCGTATAGATAAGAGAGTTCGTATTTTTCATGTAAAAAAAGAAAACCAGTTTCACAGATTTTGACTTGATAAATAATTTATCGCATTAAAACATTTGGCGTATGTCAGTGTCTGTTCACTACAGAAACGAAACGGATAAGAGGTATGCATCTTCTCTTTAATTCTATTCAAAATAAAGATAAGAGTTGTGATAAACCTCAGCGTCAAAAAACAATTAAAAAGATCACAATCGCAGATACAACGTTGATCAATATTACACGTGTGTTGTGCTGTTCAATCACAATAATAAATAGTTCAAGTGATTTCGCTGTTCGTTACATGTGTAGCATTTTCAACGAGAAGTATGATTTATCGTATAAAGATGAAACGCATAATACTGCCTTACTGCAAAATTTACGTAGTGTAAAATTTTCGTGATTTGATTTTTCGCATTTCGTTGAATGTAAGCGTAATGGCCAATTTATATGTTTACATGCATACCTAATATACCTAATATACGAATATACATATATATATATACATATATATATATATATAATATACATATATATATATATAAGATTTTTAGGCGATTTTTGGCGATCGTATGGTACATGTACCCAAAGTGTACCAAACTATAATTTGAAGTCACTCGAACTATAGTTTGGTACACTTTGGTATATGTACCATACAATCGCCAAAAATCGCCTATAATAACATATACATATATATATATATATATATATATATATATATATATCTAAATAGCAGTAAAATAAAATAAAATGAGACGCTCGAATAACTTGACAATATAAAAAAATGTGTCTTAACTTACAGTTGATTATCAATATAAATGCATTTGTCGAGTAGCAGAAAAGCAGGAACATACGAATATTCGAGTATACGTTGTGTATATTCGATTTTGTTGTATGATATATTGTTACAAAGCCCTTTTTGTATATTATTTTTATCTCATTCAATTCTTGTTTTCCTCCTTAATACGAAGTTTGAAAGAAAGCAAAGTTTCTTTTTTCTCAACGATTCGATCTTGTCTTCGATTTGCGACAGTAGGGATATAGTTTTTTTTTTTTTTTTTTTTGTTTTGTTTTTTTAATAAAGAATTTTTACGGTCCTGCGCTTTTTACAAAAAATGTAAAAATGGAAGGAGGTGAAGGAAAACGCGCAAAACGCGTTACGTGAACCTTTTTTTTGAAAAGTCTGCGCTCTAAAACGAGCCAGTGCGTACCGACGGACTTTTCGTTTAAATTCGAGTTGAAGAGTTTTTTAAAAACTTTTTTTTTTTTGGTGTATAAGTGAATAATCAATCCGTCTAAATTTAACGATCGAGTTTATTTCGATCTACGTAGGAGGGAAGGGAGGAAAAAGGGACTTACAGTTTTTTAATATACACGAAAGATCGACGAGTAGTGATCAGTGAAAAAACGTCAGCAGAGTCAGATATCTCTTAGGCACATTGAGCTCGTGATAGCGACGATAATCATAACATTCAAGGAGATCTAGACTTCCTGTTTATATATCGTTTTTTAAACTAATAATACACAAGACACAACACTGCGAACTATCTCGCGAGTTATTCTCATTTGTTTTTGGTTCGTTATATTTCCTGGTTCAGGAGTTTATTCGTTTTTTTTTCGTTTTTTCTTCCAATCGCACAAACGGATACGTGCACCGGCACGTGGCCGATAATCACCGAGAGAGCTTTTTTCGTCACAATGTTAAAGTAGTCGCGTTTCACTGTCGTTATCTAACATCGATTTTACACACGTCCGGTTGGACAATAATCTCGGATTTCGACAAATCGCCGCGTGTGACTCCGTCGCAGATAACACTTTCTTTAGACACATCGAGTCCGCAATAGTCCCGACTCTCGTGCGAGATACGCCGGGAATAGCAACGCTACGGCTGTCTTCGCGCGAGCCGCAGCGTATTACTCTCCTGCTAGACCCAGTACTGATCTCTTCTGAGTAAAGGATTTTTTTTGGTTCTTTGAGTTGTGGCAGATTGACAGGGCAAATCGGAAGTGTCAAAACTGCTCCACTCGTCGCCGTCCGCAACCCCGTAAGGATACCTGGCAGAAACGTCGACCTCCGAACCGGTCTCCAGAGGACTCAACGGTATGACTTTACATTGCGGTAACGTCGAGGGTAACACCGGCAGCGGCGTGCTCGCTGTTACGCTGTTGTGATCATTGCCGAAAGGTTTCAAGTGCGGAGTGGCCGGCATCAAATGATCAGGCGGTCTAGGAAGTGGCATCACGCCGACTGCGGGCGCGGTTTCCGGTTTCTCTTCCTCGGCGTGCTTATAACGATTCTGCCGACATCTGATTGTGATGATCACCACTACTCCAAGTAGGAACACGCCGAGTAACATACCGAGAATCAATAGATAATCGTTGCTCATGTTCGGAGCGATCGCCATCTCACCCTCGTGACCGACCGGATCCATTGGACCCCCCAAAGTGATGTTATCGTCATCTATGTCAAGTTTGATACGGAATTCGAAGTCGTCCACAGCTGGTTGGAAAATGGACGCCGCTAGAACAAAAGTGAAGCTGTCTGTGACACCTTCTATCGAAGGTATTTTCCTGCATACTAGGTATATCACGCCAGAAATGATTTCTTGGTGAGAGAACCGGGCCACCTCCCGCTCGCGCGTGCCCCTTTTTTCTCCGGACGACGAGGAACTTCTGATGATTCTCTTTATTTTGGCGTATTTCGGTTTCCTCACGATGGTGTACATCGGATTGCTGGTCGTCAGTTTTGCCAAGGGAGTTGCGTCCAAGTACTGCAACGTTATCTGATTCTTCTCGCTCGCTATCGCTGTCATTGGATTCATAATCATGAGCGGCGTAACTTTGATATCGACGCGTATGCGTTCCTGATCGAAACCGCTAAGTCGCGCCGATAATTCCAGGCTGTCGTTTGACACCGTCATATCCGTCTGCATGAACATCACGCTCTTTGACAGCAGATCGGTCTGTTTGAACGTTGCCGCGGCGCTATCTCGCACGTACAACACTCCGTGTTTTGGACGCGTAGTGATCTCGTAGATCACTAGATCCTGACGCGCGTTCGTGTCGAGTAAAACGTTACTCTCGGTAATGAGCGCGACGTTCGAGCCTTGCTGCAAGTTCACCGGACTCGGTACCGTGACGTTCAATCGAATAGGCAAAACGTGGACGTTGAAGACAGTGTAAGTCGGATTGAATCGACCGTCCCACACTCTGAAGTAGAACGAGGCCGCTTGCAGCGGCCCGTTGTGCTCGTACACCACTCGATTAGAATCTATGTCGTATTGGGTGAACTTGTTCACTCGACGCACGTCCGACGTGTTCTGATCGAACGGCAGGAGCAACAGTCTGCCGTATGTCGGTCCCGAAATCACGTCGTACGTGATCTCCTCCGGTGGGGAGTCGGGATCGGTAGTCAGTAGATTGTCGCGAGTAATGGTTTGATTTTGATTTTGAACAACAGTGATGTACGGGGCGTTTGTGACGAGTTTGAATGGTTCGTCGTTGATCGGTTCGATGACGACGGGAATACTGATATTGCACAGCAATACGTGGCCAGGCGTTAAGTAGAGAGAGAACTGAATACGATCCTCCAATGTGTCCGAGTGATCGTGATAGTAAGCGATCTTTCCGCCTTCGATCTGCGGCTGCGTGAATGTGGTCACGTTTAAGTCCGGGAGCAGCATGACGTGTCCGTGATCGGGCTGGTAAATCAATCGCGACAGCACCGCCGGATTTTCAATTCCGGCGTTGATTTGCAGAAAGGAAACGATACCACTGATGTTCATAACGACCTGCGCGGAGCCACCTTCGACGACTCGAACGCTTTTTGCGGAGATGTATCGATCTAAGCCGCCGCTCGAGACGGATATATCTATTTGGAAAATCTGCGAAATAAAGTAGATTTTTCAATTTGTTTGAAAATATCTCTTCTTTGTAAGTTACAAGATTATATAAATGTAATAACGTACTCCTTTAGATAACGTTAGAAAAAGTAAGTTTTCTATGGTTGTGCAATCTATGTACCTGATTTGTTAAAGTTCCAGAGAAGTGTGTCTCAACATCAAACATGAAAGAATCGTTGGCCATCAGGTCCATGAACTGCTTGGTATGCTCGTAAATCACTTTGCTATTGTTGATATCTCTCTGAGTAAATCGCTCGACCTCAAGCCATACTCCCTCGCTTGTCTCCATTATAACTTTGCCTAAATGGGGCCCATTTCGCACAGTGTATCTAATCTCCCTCGCTTCGTCCGAACACATCGTTAATAAGAGCTTGTCTGATATTAATTTCCTAGTAAGAGGGAAGACATTAAGGGGCACATTGTGCGCGATATTCAAGTGAACTTGTTCCGTGGTGACCAAGATTGTGTAAGACTCCGTTGTATGTGCGCCGTCGCTTAATACGAAGTTGAACTCGCCGTCAGATCCGTCTGAAAAAATTTGCAGTTTTATTATAATAATTTTTAAAAAAACGCAACTTTGTTCATATTTAAATTTTTAAAGAGAGCTTTATATATGTAACGTAATTAAAATTATCATACATTATTATTTTAAACATATATATATATATATATA
>NW_018020899.1:125793-134665 GCF_002006095.1 Pseudomyrmex gracilis | reverse complement strand
TATATATATTATATATATATATAATTATATTATAAATTAATTAAGCATGTTCATCAATCAGAATTATTTTATTAGTGTTTTATATTTTTATAAATCACGAGTGGAAATAATCTCCTTGTGTATATATTTAAACAAATTTCTATGATTATCAAGAATGCACTTACTCGTGTGCGTGAAGATCACTTGTGACTCGTTGATTTGACTTTGCGTAAAATTGTAAATGTCTATCTCGGGCGAAGTGACTAACGAAATGTATCCGTTTCTCACTCCGGTAACGTTAAACGTTATATCAGATGGAGCGGTGTCGTTATCCACGGCCGCCAAGTTTGCCGGCGTCAGAACGACCGAGCCACCCTGCCAAACCTTGAGTTTGGTTCTATTCACCAGCACGGGAACTTCGTCGTTAACGGGTTGAACGATAATCGGCACGCTGAAAGGTTCGCTGGTCTTATCGCCAGCGGTGACCACCATCTTGAAGGAATCTCTCGGGAATTCGTCTCCGTTGTGCTTGTACAATATAACACCGGCGTTCAGATGCTTCTGTGAGAACTTCTTTACTTGAGTGTTCTTCGTGAAATCGAGAATCGTACCGTGTCTCGGTTTTTCTGTTATTCTATAATCTGTCACTTTACCGGCATAATACGGAGTTACGACTAAGAAATTCGATTCGTTCAGCGTCGCGTTCTTTCCCTCTATCACGGTGAGAGTCTTCGCCGCGATGTAGAGCTTCTCCGGCAGTATCACAAAGTTCACGCTAAGCCCGCGCAACCACGTGATACCACCATTGGTTACGTCGACGATGAATCGATCGTTTGTCTGATTTATCACCGATTGAACGTAAAAGACACGGCCGTCGTTTATGAGACTCTGCTCGAAGTGTTTAACCGCGTTGCCGCTGTACTCCTCCCTCGTTTCCTCGCTGTGCTCATCCTGAAGCTGCAGATCCAAGTAGCCGTTCTGCGGCCACTCCTGCACGTGGTAAACGATCTCGGAGGGCGATATCTTCGGGTGCATTATCTCGAGGCTTTTTTGACTCAGCAGAACGCTGGTCGCTTCCTCGACGAATATTATCTTGTTGTTTTGCACAATCAACGGCTCCCAGTAACTTTCCGGATAGACTTTGATCGCAAATACACCCTCGGTCTCGGCGCCCTTAACGAACACTTTGAATTTAAACGCGTCTCTCGTTGAAGACCCACCTAAATGTTTATATGACACGCTATCGTGTTTCAAATCGTCTTCCGTGAAACTGTTCGATTCCCGACCGTGTTTCAGTAACACACCGTATTTCGGCTTCTCCCACACCGTGTATTTGATGTCTTTCTCCGTAGTGTAAACGTTCGTTTCTGTTTCCAGTTCTTTTGCCGGCAGCACCACGGACTTGTTAAATTGCACCACCGAGCCGTTGCTCTCCCGCAATCTGATATAAGGCGGACTGGCTTGGATTTCAAGAACGCCGGTCCTATAGAAGTGACCGTCAGTGATACCGAATTCGATTTTCTCACGTTCGTCTCCCTGATGTCGAAAAAGTACGAAGCCGTCGTCGATGTCCTGTTGCGAGAACTCGCGTATTTGTAACGACGGATTGGTCACTCTGTATATTCCGCTTTTTCGAACATCTTTTCTCGTGTAGATAAGCTCGCTCGGTTTAGTGCCGACGTCCTTGTCCGTGTAAGCGATGTCCTTGCTCGTTATAAGTTTTTCGCCTTTCGACACGACATGAAAGATCTTATCGACTATTCGTTCCGGCGGATTATCATTTTTCATCGTTACATCGATTCGAAATTTTCCAATGTACATAAAGTCGACGGAATCCAAAGATACCGCTACGTACTCGAAGAAATCCTCTTTTGTCTCGGAATCGTCGTGCACGTAATAGACCGTTTGCGTCAACAGATCCTCGTACGTAAAAGACGAGACGTTCTTTTGTCCGTGTGATCTCGTGCCGTTTGCAATAGAAACCCATCCGTGACTCGGTTTTATTGTTAGATTGTATATCAGAGATGATACCCCGTACTCCTTTGGATTTACATGCGCGATCCTGAGGAGTACCTTCGAGCCCTCGTCAACTTTTATGCTCTCCGTGTCCTCGAGCGATTTGCCATTCTTGCCGAGGTAATATCGGAACTTCAAGTTGGCGTGTATCTCGATGCACTGAGGCGCATTAACTTTGAACGTTATTTCGTCGAGAATATTGGAGTAAGCCCGCCTGAACAGACGGTAGACAAGGCGGCCGGCCTCGATGTCTTCTTGCGTGAACACATCGGCCGTTGTTAGTTTACGATCGGACAGAAATAAATTGCCGTACCGCGGTCCCGTTGTGAGAGCGAACACGATCTTGCCCGGCGATGTGACCAGCGGATTCGTCTGATACCTCAAATGATCGCTCGTGATAGTTGCGTTCGACGTGCCGGCAGTGAGATCAACAGGCAATCTTTTGCCTTCCCTCAGCTCGAGATCGATAAATGTGATGCGAAAATCGTAAGTCTGCTGAGTTTTTACCTCGCGCACGCTCGCTTGAAATTTAAAATCGTCCTGATTAGGACTACCGACGTTGTGAAAATAACGTACAGCGTTCGACTCGATGTCCCGGCTGGTAAAGTGATCGACGTTAACCCAACTGCCGGAGACGTCTCTCAGTTTCTGCAATACGCCATAATACGGAAGCGAGACGATATCGTAACGAATTTCGATGGTGTTGTCGTCGGAATTGGTTGCGAACGAAAGATTCGCGGGTGTCAGGTAGGAGAACGAACGATGCACCACAACGAGGCCGGTGTTGTGCGTCAATTTGATCTGTAACGGGTAAGCCGACACGCGGAGATACGCGGGCTGACTGCTCTCGATGCCGTCACTCACTTTCAAACCCAACATCGCATTTGGTTTCGCTGAAACATTTAACACATTTTGCGCTCATATAAAAATTTTCAAATCAAAATATAACATTTTTATGCATTTTTCATTCGTTGGTTCGGCGTTTGCATTGTATACAATTCGAAAGAAACAAATTATTCATATAAAACCAAAAACAAAAACAAAAAAAAAACAAACAGATAAACAGGTTAGTGCAAGATGATTAAAGATATACAAGCATTTTTTGTGCGCGTAATTATAATTCAATAACGACACGGAGTCATACCGTTTCCACGATGCACGTACGCGATGAGACCTTGCATTAATTCGGCCTGCGTGAACGTGTCGATAGATCGAGACGAATAAGTAACTCTCTCGATGTGGCCGGCGTCGGTATCCGCTCGTAAAACCGTGTAAATCAGCATCTCCGAAGGGGTGTCGGCGTCTATGGCCCATATTAACTCCTTGGTCAGTATTTTTCTTGTGCCCTGCGAACGTTAGCGTGTTTTTTTTTTTTTTTCGCACATTTTTTTATTTGCTCAAAATCATTCGGCGCGTGCTGCACAGGCATATTGGATAAAAGGATGAAAAAAATCGGTAAAAAATTGCTGTTATTTTTATAATGACGTAAAAACATTAGGTGAGAGACGCAAGATGTCGGATACATAACTCATTTTTTCTAGCTAGTTTTTCGCGTTGTAAAGTGATTGAAAAACAAAATGAGTTATAAATTTAATTTCAATTAAGGGGGTATTTGGGATTTCTCTTATACGAGATGCAAGTATAGCATCCGATATGAATTTTAGAATTGTTATTACAATTTGAATTTCACGTGTAAAAATTTACACGTGAACACGTATATATGTATATATATATATATACACGTATAATTTCCGCACAACACTTAGCGAACGGCTCTCATGACCGATTATATATTTATTAGTTTGGAAACTTCGGAGCCTTAAAAGATTCTTTAATTGTTTAAAATGAGTTATGTTATATTTAGGAGAAATTGTGCTTTTCTCTTTATTTTTGCCGACATCAACACCACACTTAACATATCGATACTATCTACTTGTTTAGGACTTACACTATATATAACGGATAAATATTTAATAGAATAAACATAAAATTATTTATACATATATTGTGTGTTCGTTTATATTATTTATATGTACTGCGTTTATATATATACATATATATAAACATATATTATATAACATATATTATATAACATATATTATATATATACATACATATATGATTATATAATCTGTTGCATATATAAGCTACAAGAAGAGCTATATCGCTATGTAGCTTGTTAAGATCGCATCTCGACACGCGTGAGATCAATTTACCGCGAATATTACGGTGTTACAATTTCCGTCTTGATATTACGATCATTACTGTTCCGAGAATTCGGATCGGTTAGTGAAAAAAAAAAAGACACGCAATTTATACGCACCGCGTGTGTGTACGCACGTATTCTCGCGCGAGTTTACACGCGCGGTTAATTAAGAGCGATGACCGGCGCGCGAGCGAGTTAAATCGATTTCGCCGCGGCTAAATTGCCACGTTCTCCGAAGATGCACGAGCCACAAATAAGCTACTATTTCATTTGGTCTCCATTAATTGATTTAGTTGAGTGGCGTGAACCGGCGCGGTTGTTCCGCCAGACGTAACACGGTTCGGAATTATCGCATTGTCGCCGGCGACTCGAGGAAAAATGTGTCGTAATAATGCGCTCGGACGCGAGAGGGAAAGAGGAAAAACACAGCACACACACACAGGAAGAAAGAGGAGGTTAAAGATTATTTTCGTGCCTTACTTGAGCCAGACGCAGCACTTTTGCAGTCGGTATCTCGAGCAACGGTGGGTCATTGACAGGAGTGACGTTAACGTGCAGAGGAAACCTGAGGCGTCCTTGGAGGTATCCTGGGAGCGTATAGCCTGTCCCGGCCACCAATGTCAATTCCAGAATCATGCTGTCCTCTGTGGTTTCGCTACCGTCATGCATGTACTGTATCTGTCAGGAAAGTCAATTATCATAAGAACATCTAATACTATATATTACGTTTGACGTAATACGGGATTCGTGTATATAATAACGTGTACAGAAATTATTATAAACATATATAATTATAACATATATACAATATGTTTTATTATTAAGAGATATTAACATAGATAATAATTAAAACTGAGATTCATCTCGGGCTCTGTGTGAAGTCTTTAACTAATAAATGAATGATAAGTCATTGAGAGCCGTTCGCTGGATATTGGAAAATATGTCTATATATATATATATATGTGCGTGTGTACACATATATAATCGAATTCACGTTTTTCATTAACATAGATATTTATATTAGGGAAAAAACTTGATAAGTCTCTCTCACATTTTCGTAATTTTAGAGGAGATCGATTTTAAAGTTCGAAACATATATGTATTTCTGTGTTAAAATAAATGTTTATACAGAAATGTTTCATAAAAATGTTTATATCTCGGAATTTAATCAAGAATTTTCCTTTTTCTCGCTTTGGATAAATTAAAATACTCCGTTTTAACTACCAAATACCATCAAAAACAAAAAATCCTCCAAAAATCGACTTATCAATTTCTTCTTGTGGTCTTCAACATTATATCGTACAAAATCAAAATTAATCATGGACGAATATATACGTTAGAGCGTCCGACGATCGTCTTAATCTTTCTGACATTCGATCTAAGCACTCGAACAAGCGATTGAAATTAATGAGAGCGACGGGGATTAAATCGGGAGTTGTCGATTAGCATATCAAGTGGGCGTTGTCCTCGGCCGACTCAAGATCGAAAGACAAGGGAAAAGAAAGCGAGTGTTTTTCTTTTCTGTTTTTTTTTTCTTCGATTAGAAAATAATTGGTGATAACAAAAAAAAAAAAAAAAAAGAGACGAAGGCGCGGCGTGCACATAAAAAGAAAAAAGATCATCCGATAATAACGCGATCTTCAACAAAAAACTATTAATGAGCGGGTTTATAAATAGTGCAGTGTGTATCGCTAGATAAATTGAGTGCGGGTAGCAAAGAGGAAAGAGAAAGAGAGAGTATAGGCAAGCGAGAGCAAGACAAGTCGGCCAACCCTCCGTGTTCTCACAACCGGCGGATTCTAAAGTTAGTCCTTACAGCGACGTACTATGTATAGCAGCGCGTGGTTCCTATGACGAACTGGAAGAACACATGACTTTCTATATTTCTCTCTCCGCGCCTTCTACGGTCTACTGGCCGAGCGCGCGCGCGACTGCGGCTTGTTTAGTCACCTGATATTAATTAACGTCAGGTGCACGCCGATCGAGTTTCATCTCTTACACGTGTTTCCCGCAAACCTCTCGACGATTACAAGTCAGCTTTATCGTCACACGTGCAACCGACAGATAAACGCTAATACGTCTCGCGCAATCGTCCTCGCGTAAGATTTATATGAGCGAGTTTGATAAATAAGAATTAAAAAAGATTATTAATTAAAAGATACGCGAGACGAGAATTTTGATTATTAGATAGTTACCTTATCCTGATTGACATCTTGAAGCGTAAACGAGTTATCGCTTTGAGATGTCAGAGGATCCAACACTAACGTCCCGTAAGTTGGTGGTGTCACTAGAGTGAATACGACACCGGTCTCTTCCACGCCGTATTTAGCGATGTCCAACACCATCGCGATGTTGTCGCCCGTTACCGGCACTTGCTCTCCTTCGGAAACTAATAGAGGGCTCAACGAGAGAATTTCCAAGTTTACTGGCAAAGTAGAGTTTGAATAGATCTGTAAAAACACAGGCCACTTCTTATTTTACAGACGTCGGCTTTGTTCGAATACCAGCAATGTTTTGTACGATCAAATTTTTCTCGTCCGTCATCAGAGATACGTCCGCGTACCAAACCCCCCCCCAAAAAAAACAAACAAAAACTTCATAACGTTAATTTCATATATTATTATAATTTTCGTGAGTTTTGCATCAATTGACCCGAGTCGAAATTTAGCGTCTACATTGAACCTCAATTTTTGAAAAAAGGAAATTTCGGACGTACAGCGGCGTCAAAGTAGGATCTACTATCTCTTTTACTCCTACATAAAAAAAGAAAAATTGAGGATCAATATAGACGCTAAATTTCGACTCGGGTTTTGCATCAATTGACCCGAGTCGAAATTTAGCGTCTACATTGAACCTCAATTTTTGAAAAAAGGAAATTTCGGACGTACAGCAGCGTCAAAGTAGCGTCTACTTTTTTTCTTACTCCTACTTTGAGCCTATCAGAGCTTATTTTGAACCTATCAGTGCCTGCAATGCGCAGTCTGATCTGAAAATTAAATCCTGCTTTAAAACTTTAGCAGGAAAAAAGAAAATTTTGGACGTATAGCAGCGTCAAAGTAGGATCTACCATCTCTTTTACTCCTACATAAAAAAAGAAAAATTGAGGATCAATGTAGACGCTAAATTTCGACTCGGGGAATATAAACAACAATTATTATCAAAGAATACTTTACGCGCGTACATGGTATTTTGACTGAGTCATCGTGTGTGTTATTTCGAGTCTTCCATAAATCCATACGCTATAGTTATCGATGACATAATTAGCTCAGTAACCGCATCGTAATCTTCCGCTAAGCAAGCGGAGAGAGCTTTATCAAAACTCAATTAAAATTGATCTACCTTGTAGTCCTCGGCGTAATTCGGTTTGATGCACAGCGGTTGATCGCAATTGCAACGGAATGAATTGACGCCCAGCTGCGTGCACGACGATCCGGATACGCAGGGATCGACTTCGGCGCACGGATATCCCCAAACGCAGCCGACGACGATTCCCTGACTGACCTTGACATCCGGCAATCCGAGATCCTTTCTGTCGAGAACCATGTTCCTTATACAACCCTTGTAACTCACGTCGCCAGACTTGAGACCCTTGCTGAATGCCCGAGCGCGTTTGTTCAATTCCGTGCCGCCGATGTATAGCGTGTCAGCCAGGTCGAGGAAGTGATTGCCGCCGGAAGGCAGTGCCATCGTTTTCTCGTGACGGTCGACAGTAATGCCGAGACCGCTCGGATTGAAGACCACGATCACGCTGTGCCACTTGCCATCAGCTATCACGGTGCTGTGTATAAGCTCGGTCGGCCCGTTTCCCTTGTTCATCAACAGTCGAATCTTACCCTCAAACAACTCAATGCCGAGGAAATCCGCGCGGGACGATTGACCGGGATTGTAGAGCAGCATACCGCTGTCGGCGCCGGTCTTCAGCTCAAATTCCCAACTGTAAAGTTGTAAAACGAAATTGACAAGAAAAATCTTTGTTATCTTTACTCTTTCTCCGCGTAAAGAGAAAATTGCACAGCCAGGCTGATGTTACACAGTCGTTGCACACCAGCTACACCATTGACTTTATGATGTTCCGGAGAATGTCTGTGTACGCGGATAATGCCATTGATACCGAACAATTGACGAAAAATTTCGATATTCTCTGCCATACGCTAATCGTCAGACTGTTGCAATTTCGCGGTTGATTTTGTCGATATCCGCAATCGTGCAGAGAAGACGGCAGTTCGAAAACAAATTGTACACTGAGAAAAAAATACTATTAACTCAACTAAATGCGTTTAGTTGAGTTTCAGTTTGTTATCTGAAATACTTGGTTTTTTAATTCAAGCATGTGGTAATAAAGATAACAAATTCGTATAAGTTGAATTAACAATAGTGGTAATGAAAACATATTTAATTCACTAAACCATGAATTGTTTTGTCGAACATAAGTTGTGATAATTTTAAATAAAAGATACTGTTAAAAAAGATGAAATAGGCAATTCTCATTTACTTTAATTGAATATAATCTGAATTTCTTCGTACTAAGTATTTTTCATTTAATCAAACTGCTTATTTTTATAAGCAGACAAGATATTGTGTTGTCCTATTGTGTTGTACATTCAAAGTTATTTAAGCAAATTATATGTGTATGTATTTAAGCAAATTATAATTTTGTTAAAACAACTATAT
>NW_018020899.1:113921-120674 GCF_002006095.1 Pseudomyrmex gracilis | reverse complement strand
CTTGAAGTGTAAACTTGTTTAATAAACCATATCTTTCATTTTCGATTTTTAATTCACGTAGTCCGGGAACTTTCCGGACAAACTGTGTATATAAATTGTCTTTCGGTATAATCTAATTATTATATTTATTGAAACATGATATCTTCTTACATTAATCAATATTTTATTGACAGCCCCGTGACCGCTGCATATAGTTGAATCGAATACTATTTTGTTACTTAACCAACTTTTTTTTCTCAGTGTATAACTGAGCTTTTGTACTCGAATTTTGATTGGATATACAAATTTTATACATGTACAAATCGTTGATACAAAATGGAGATGAAATAGCAGTCGAAATTTCGCAGAAGTTGGTTTGAAAATTTCATAATAATTTTCGCGAATATTATTACCGCAGAATTGTTGTTTGCTCTCGTTGTGTTTAACCGTCGCTTTTCAGACGCGCTGTGGCATTCAGATCTTACTACACGGTGCGCGATTAAGTAGGCAAAATGTTTATTTCGCGCAACACACAGAGTTAAACGAGCGAGGCAATATACAAACGCGTTGCAAGGGAAAAGAGATGAAAGAAGATTGTTTGCTGCGAATTTAAATAATTGTAATCAAATCAAATTTTGCTCGGTCGACTTCTACTCGGGAGAAACTTTGGGGACGAGTGATTTTCGCATCTTGTGCACGAAGACGTCGCGCCGCCGACTTGCTTGAGCGAACGGCGAAAGCCGATTATTTACTTCAGCGGGCGGATTCATTACTTCGCTTTTGAAGTAACATAGCACGGCAAAGTACTACAATGGTGGTTACAAATGCGACGAGAGTAGACTTTCATTGTAATAATAATGCGGTAGAATCATAGCACTACCCGCCACTAAAATTATTATCGCATATAATTTATATATATATGTATAATTGCAAATATGAATATTACACAACACAACATTTCCACACAGTGCGCATCTCTTTATCGTGTTTATGACTTGCACTATTTTAGCTTTGCTGCGTTCTTTGTTTTGCTCATTAATTTTTCAGAGATACGTAAGAGAGACTCAAACCAGAGCGATGTTGGAACGCGCGCACGTCACAATCAAGCTTTAAGTTTAATCGCGCGAATCAAAACAATCTTATCGAGCGTTATCTAGCCGTTTAACGGAATTAGTGAAAATGCTCAATATATATGTCGGTCCGCGTATGTCTTATACCGCATGATACAACTTGCGCAGCGCTAGCACGCAAACATATACCGGCGCGAATTGTAAACGCAATTAGTTGTTTACCATGTCGGAGGGTGCATTAAGAACGGATTCTGTTTGTCTTCACGTTTCTCATCAGTCAATGCTTCCGCTTTCGAAAACACGGTGGTAACTACAGGTTTCCTATAGTGAGCGATTTTCATAGAGATTAAACTCACTCGAAAAATCGAGTGTGTCGGAAAAGTGCAAAAAAAAATAAAAGAAAAATCATTTCTTATTTCCGTTTAATTTTTTTACTCGTACAAATTGAATAAAAAGGCGCGATAAGAGTATAGGAATTTTATATATATATTTTATAACTCAATATGTGTGATGATAATTTTGTATGTTTGTGACGGATAGAAAATCAATGAATTAGAGAGTAGCGGTTAACGGGCAAGCGGAAATTGCATTCGGGGTTAAAGTGAAGGTAGCTCGAGAGCGTCCGTATCGGTCGCGCATACATGTAACACTTGAATCTTCCAGATCAATTGAACTCGTTCAGAGAGCGCACGTCGAAATCTTCACGGTTCATCGACTTCACGTAGAACGTCGCGGAAGGAAGACAGTTACGACTGTCCAGTCATCCACTCGATTCCGCCCGACTATCCAACTTATCCGTTTATCGGCGGGACAAGGCTTTAGAAGCGTGATACCTGCAGGTCGATGCGAAAGAAGAGAAAGAAACGACAGTCGGTTTCTCTCAAATATTTATGCGAAAAAAAAAACCGACATGCATGTGCTTTTTTGTGTTGCTCGGCAATTCAATGGCATTAAACGCAACAGGTTCCAGCATTTATTTTTTAAAGTTTAAGTGTTGAATTAAGGTATTATTCGGAACTGCGTGTGCTTTTTTTTTTTTAATTCAGAGCAAACAAAAGAGCCACGCGGAGCATCTACGGAACCGCGGAAGCTTTCGCCGCGCGATCCCAACAAGACACGGGGAAAACCAAGAGACTTAACCGTTCGCATGTGGATACCGCGGTATTAACCGCGCTTACATCTTTCCTTTCTACTCGCGTGTATTGTAGTATTCGTGTGAAAATTAAGCGTTTTTTTTTTCCACCTCTTCTAGCGCGTTCCCGAGTAATTTTCTTCGCGATTGTGTACAACGAGAACACAGCTGTACTATTCGGCTCGATCGAGATCTTAGTTCTGTACGTGCTTAGTGTTTTCGTATTGCGGAGAGTAGTTTGAGAGAGACAGGGAGAGAAAGTGAATGGTTAGGTTCTCATGGAAAACTAATATTCGCGAAAAAACAAGACGGTATATTACCGGATCGCGCATACACAGTAAAAAATCGTGCGTCAAAATGTAGAACTTCTCTTGTGTTACGACGTCTTGATTATTACTTCAATGTAAAATTAACATAATACTGATATGTTATTATTTTTTAAATCTTTTCACGTGTTAAATTTATGTTAACTTCACAAATTAACATTTTTTGCATGTCATTTAAAAATGGAATATTGTTTAAGTGCTTTTAACACAATGATTTCAATTAATCTAGACGTCTCAAAGTCAATTTAACATACTAAAAAAATTTAAAAAATCTGTGGCCACATTGTACAAACCCTAAAATGTTTTATTAACATTTCTTACGAGTTACTGCAACTACTGTTTTGTGTAGTTTTAATTATTTTATATGTTATTTTTACATCACGCTTACAGTCAAAATAACAAATATAAATGTAAAGTATTGTGTCAAGTATTTGACTTTATACTAGTTTGTCAATAAGTGACTCACAACGAATGAGTTATTTTAACGTAAAATTTAAAGTGGACCTCCTGGAACATGCAAAAAATGTTAAAATTACCATTTTTTTTTTACTGTGTATAGACGAAACATTCTATTCTGTGATATCAAAAAATCTGTATCTCACGATTTTTTGACGTAAACATTCGCGCGGTCTCTACTTTTAATTTATAGAAATAAAGATTCTCACGAAAGAGAGAGAGAGAGAGAGAAAGAGAAAGAGAGAGCTCTTGTGGTTCTGTTTACGAGAATACATTTGTGTGATATGCATTGGGGGACCCACGGAAACCGCATTGCACACAATCTGTCCGTAGGAGACTTGCAATATGCACGTTTGCACATAGTTATTTTGTGTAGATAAAAACCATGCGCGCTCTCTTCTCTTTTGCGGCCGAGAGAAAAATCCCTTTAATTCATTTAAAAACATTTCGTGGATATATTTTCAGCTAAATTTCGTGAGCCGGTGCTCCTACTAGTTTGCCAACAAATAAAGAACATTTTTCTGCGCTTTTTTTTTTTAAATATTACAGAACATTATATATATTACACACACATATAATTTAATAAAATTAGCATATATATATATATGTGCACAATTACATTTTAAAAGTTTCGTGTGATCTAATTTATCAATGTCATTATACGCTTTCCAAAAAGCGCTTATGTTAAACCAATTGTTCTCTTTAGGTCTCATAAATTTATTACACAGCAAAATTGTTCTATCTGACCGCGTGATATTTGTTGATTAATGTAAATGATAATTATTTCCTTTTCTCTCCTTTCTCATAAATTATGTATCGAATAATACTAACTCTATTAACGACTGTCGGTGCGCTCTTTAAGTAGTTTTATCGTTATGAGCTTTTCAGTCAATCAACTGTTTCGTTCGAAAAGTTGCTGCGTTGTCGGTTCTGAAAAGCGTGGATCACAAAGTGTCTCCCAGTGACGAAGCGCGGCGTCGCGTTGCTTTTGCCTCGTTGGCAAGAGTTAACAGCGGCATAACACGATTGAAACAGTTGTTTCCTCCCCGCGTGCTTTTCGAGACGGTTTAACAACGTTTCTCACGGGTTTAGTCGTTAAAAGCTGCACCGAGATGAAAGTGGTAGTAGAAAAGTCGCGTAACATGAAAGGCCTTTCCTGACCGATGAATGCGGTAGATATATAGCCACGTTGCAGGAGTATGCGAGTTATGCGACCCCGACCTCAGTGAAACGATATTTCTCGCGGCATTATCATAAGATATTGAATTCGCGAAAATCCCGACGTATTATTTTGTTTTTCGCGATGGTGCAAATTGCTTCGTTAAAAAAACTAAAACAAAACGTTGCCCGGAAAAAATTATCATCGAGCAAATGTTTTCGATTTTTGATGATATTCCTAATATTTTTCTTCGACGAGCTGTGTGCATCGTCCTTCCGAACGCGTTCAAAATTAATTAATAAAATCTATATACCACAAATAAGCAAATAATATGTACAATATAATGATAACGAACGAGCGAACTATCGTCGCACGTCTCTTTCTCCGCATCGATGTAACGTTATCGATGATGCAGGTGACACAGATGTGTCGAGATAGGTTAATTACGTTTTCCATGGTGAGTGCGACGACGGTATAAATGGGAAAGCGTATACATTATAGCGGAAAGCGGCACTTTTGGTGGTGCACACACACACACATACACATACGTACCTCGTACCGGAGCGCGGAATGGGACGAGGGATGGCGACGAAGGCGCCGTCCTCGACGAAGCTCACTTCCGTGCTCCTCGTGGCGTCGAATTCCGGCGAACAGCCCCACGTCACGGCTGTTGCCTCTGACTGGCCCTTTCTTGACCTGGCGTGCTCTATAACTTTGGCACCGTTGTATATTATGTCGGCCATGCATCCTCTCAGATAATCCGTGTGACCTGCGCGAATTGGACAGGCCGAGAAAGATATCGCAAATTAGCCTCGAGTTATCTCTCGTGCAGTATCAATATATAGTGAACAATTCCGCGAGAAAGTGAATTGTGTCACTCTGTAATAACAACGCAAACTTCGGGGTGAGAGAGAGAGAGAAAGTAGCGCGCTTGCATACAAACAAACAAAATCTATGAAGTACGTTTGCGTTTTATAAATGTACCTCGCAGATGGTGTTCATTAAACGTTACGTTAATGAGGTCATTATTGATTCGTGCCATTATCGAAACGCTATGTAGAAATATAATCGGAAACGATTGCTATTCCAGACGGGTTTTCATGGTGCGTCGGGAATCGATGTTTTTTCTTTTATTGTTTGTTTGTTTGTTTTTTTTTTTATTTCTCTTTGGCTTTGTTGATTCATTGAGCAAAACAAAGAGAAACTAATTATTAACTAATTAACTGATCGATTAAGATATAGTAATCGGATTTTTTTTATCCTTCTATTTAATTGACAATAAGTTTGTTTTCACCTCGTTTGACATTTAAGTCAAAAAAATAGAATCGACAGTGGGGCACGCAACGTATTTGCTTAGCTTTCTTGCTTGATATTGATTAATTCGCAACAGTCGAAGCGCGCGCGCGCGCGCGCGTGCTTTAAGGTGCAATTTTGCTGAAAATTTGAAATTTCCCATGGCGTGACCTCGGGATAGCAAATAACATATATAATAATTTGCATGAAAAGCGGATTTACACACAGAAGAAACACATTTGATATTTGCAACAGAAGCGATAGATTCGATGAAATCAACAGTTTCGGGCGCCGCAGAGAAACTCGTTGCGATGCGAAGTTAATTGTCTTCGCGTGTGTGACAAGTGCATCTGTTGGGAATAGGCAGAATTACCCTCAAGCTCCGCTGCGTGTCGATGGATGCTGCTGAGACCAATGTCTGCCGCGCGCGCGCGCGCGCCACTGAGTCGACAGAGAAATGCACATGTACATATGTATGTAGTGTATTATACGTGTGAGTGTACATACAGAGATGGGCGTTTATTGGCGCGCCATGCGGAGACACTTTAGCGATAGGAAATATACCAAAAGACGGCCGCACCAAACCAGCTTTAGTCTGTTTACAGTGTCATTTGCGGTGTACCGAGCGGGCGAGCTTCTCAGCTATTCGGGATTTTTACATAATGAAAAGTTTTATTGATTACGAGACGTTTTTGGCGCGCGACCAATCGCACCGCAGAACAGAGACACACCGGTTTACGCGTCTCTAAACATACAAGCGGATTCTGCCGCTGTACACATTGGGAAATAACGACTTTTGGAAGATTAATTTGCAACGGGCAATGATATTTCAGCGGTCTCATGAATTCACCGCATTTGGTTTTGGCGAGGTTTTCGATTTTGTCAGAACTGTTGCCGTGCAATATTATATATGTGTACATATACAGAGATTTCAGAGAATTTTCAGGATTTTTCTCAGGTCCTTTTTTTATCTTTTTTCTTCGCGCGTTTGATATCAAATTCGTAGTTCGATAAAAACTGGAATTATTGATTATATATATATATATATAAAACATGATATCAGAGAAATCTTTTCAACCATTTTTTTATCCGTTGGTTTTTATGTAAGTGTCGGTCTATAACCGCCTTCTACCGCACGTACTCCGAAAATGTTAACTAACTCAGAATCACGTTGACAGCTAGTAAAATTTTTATTAATCGTCTGCGCTTCAATAATTCCAGTTTTCATCGAATTCGATATGGAACGCGTGAAGAAAAAGATAAAAAAAGGACCTGAGAAAAATCCTGAAAATTCTCTGAAATCTATTTATATATATATATATATATATATATATATAC
>NW_018020899.1:106831-113844 GCF_002006095.1 Pseudomyrmex gracilis | reverse complement strand
TAATGATATATGAAATCGAAATATCGCGCAAAGAGACGACCGCTACGAAAGAAATGGCGATAAAAAAAAAATAATTCACGTCATTACACCGCGACATGAGGAATTTTTATTTATATTTATGTAATAACAAAATCGAGGAAATTTTTCGATAGATGGTAGGATCCCAACATTGCAACGTCGGAATCAATATATTTTTATTGATTTCTTTGCAGCTATCAAATATACGTCGCGTGCGGCGAGAATATTCCCTATATTTCTACGAAGCCGAGGAAATGGCAACCGATAAGCGGAACCCACGCCAGAAATCTTGCAATCGGCTGTATAGGTAAGTGTACGTCGACATTGTATGATTTCTCATGTGTGTATGTGCACGTGGAAATATATCACACACGTATATATATATATACATATATATGTATAGTTATATCTATATGTATAATATGCACACGGTGTTCCAGAATGTGCTTTAGGAGCAAAATTTTATTTCGCAATATGAATTACTTTGAAACTTAAAGATATATAAATTAAACTTCTAAGTTACACAGTTAAGAAACTGAAAGTATTATTTCTCTCTTAGCAGAGTATGAAGCTTAAGAGGGTACTGGATACCGACTATAGAGACCTGTAAATCGACGTTTTAGAAACGTAAATTTCTCTAATNTCTAATTTTGTGTACTGCATCACATGAAAAATGCTTCTACTGAAGCAAGTAAATATAAAAAAACTACANGGTGCTCTTGAAAATGGATATATAATGCTCTTTTTTTCATTTACAAAGATAGTATGTGATAACCTATATTGTCATCACGAGAATCGCTTTTTCTCGTCAACTACACATTCCAATCATAATCTGAGTGTCTCATTGAATTCTTTTTTGTCGTACTTATTGCTGTAATTAGGTATCTAGTACCCTCTTAATTTTATTATCGACATATTTGTTTTTTTGGCAACTAAACTGTTAATAGTTGAAGAGCGAATAGTTGAAAAACATCATCCTTGTAGAGAAATTAATTGCAATTTTTTTTTTTCCAAAGATATCGTATTTCTGCAACTACTTAACGCTATTTTCGGAGAGTCTTGTACAACCCTAGGTGATTTTCTACTGAGAATGAGTTTGCACCTTTTTCGAATGCTAAGGCAGTCGAGTTCTTCTTTGTTCCTCGATCTCGAGAATTTAGCGAGACCCATGCCGAGGAATTAATAGAACCTCCTCTAAGGGGTGGGCCACACCGTGCCATGGAGTACAAATGAATTGTCATGAATATGTAAATTGAATTCTGAGTTGGTTACCGCCAAGTATTATGCGAGTATTATGCGTGACGGCCGACGAGGCGACAACACGTCCAGAAAGAGAAAGATAAAGGACGAAAGAAGAGAGAGAAAACATTATTGTTTGTGCCGTTCGAAATTCAATTTCGTCCGCGTCAATAGAAACGGCCCAGTGAAATTTTTTGTCTCACTACGTAGAAACGATTACCGATCGTTGGTGACTGATGCGCCAGATATGTATTAAAAAAAGCCTGATCGTTATTAAATTCATGCTTGTGGCACATATAGAACGCGAAAAACTTATAAGAACCAAATTACTTTATACTCAAGTTATTACAAAAAGAAATTAGAGTTGCGTAGTCACAAGTACATTTAAGGGGAGGTTCTAGTCAAAAGGCCCGAAAATTAACGTAATTTCATGATTTTAACGTTAAAAAAACAATAATAAACAATTTTTTTTTAAAACGCTTCCTGAAGGCCCTCTAAATTGAATAAGCTTTAATTTGAGCCGTTAAACATCGAAATCGGTTAAGTTGTTGAAGCGGAATCGTGTGCGGCGCGCAAAAAAAAGTTATTATAAAAAAAAAATAAAAATAAATAAATAAATAAATTATATAGGGAAATATCCTTTTGGCTACACATTTTCAAGACCCTAAGGATGAAAATAAAGCAAAAAAAAAAAAAATTTTTGTTTTCGATTTTGACTAGAACCTCCCCTTAACAACTCTGAGTCGATAGAATTTCAATGATTCGCGTTTATTCCTGATTTTTCCGAAAATCAGTTTTTTCTTTTTTTTTAATTGTATTGTTAGATTAATCCATTATTTATAGTGTCCAATTCTAATACATCTTCTATATATAATTGTGTAGATAATATTGGCTTGGTATATATTTTTCACTCTCGGAAATGCTTTGGAGTAATAATAATGCGGTTTTTCTCGTTACAAAAGTTTTTGCGCGATTTTTTTCTTTTTTGATATGAGTTGAGAATAGAAAGGATATCCTTTCTCGCCTTTTCTTGGTCGTCGAACTCGCAGTATTCCATGACCAGTATAGTAGCGAAGTGTACTGTGAAGCAGAAGAACATATAATCCGGAATTTCACCGCGCAAAGGCGTAACAGCCGAGCGTTGTAGCCGCGAGAGATGGAAGAAGAATTTTTCAATCGTCGTTCTTCATGAGAGACTTTCGTATCGCGACTTTCAATTTATTCTCTCGTAGCAAATAGAATCCGCGTGCGATAGATAGATAATGAAATTAGGACATCGACAAGATTATAAATGTGATTGACTTGACTCCCGTCTAATTGTAAAATGTACTTGAATGTATATATTTTTTACACTTACGTTGGCATTGATAAAGCGCTGATAGAACGGTATATCGAAAGGTATATGTAATTACGTCTGTTACTGGTGCGCAAGACGAGGGTTGAAACACGTAGCGGCCGAACACAACGAAAACAAAGGCAGGCAAATGTTTGAATTACATCCCCCGGTACGTACGATTTTGCGCAGAGCGTTTGGCCGGTGTTCCATTATTCAAAGCATTTTGTGCCACCGCGGAAACATGAGACAGCGTGTATGTCATACTTTCGATATAATAATATCGGTCACTGTGCCGTTTGTAATCACTTGTTTTCACTCGTCGTTATGACTCGGCGCAATTGCAATCAATTGATTCTGTCATAGACATGTATATCATCCGGAACAAACAGAGAGTATGTGTGTATTTTTAATGACTCATTTATAAACTGGCAACAATCCGTTTTTATTTTTTAAATTAAGGAAACGTATAATTAAAGTTATTAAGATACAGATTTTAGTTATTTTTCATTAAATTTTATAAATTTATACACATACATAACTGATTTTTTGTATTAATTCAAGTTTGTTTATCATTTTTTTTATGTATGTGTTTTTATATGCGATAATTCTACGATAAGTATGTCTATGTATTTAATTACGTAATTCCATTAATATAATTGCACTAAAGAAAACTTCAACAACTTTCATTCCAGAATAAAGAAAAGTCTACGAAATAAGTTCTCTACATTTCTAGAAATTGTAAGATAACATCCAAGCTTTTCCTCCTAGAAAATTATCATTTAAGAGAGATTTTAAAAATTGCTCTTTTAAATTTTATATATTGCAGATGTAATATTGCAGAACGCCAAAATTATATAAAAAATACATAGAGTAACATACATATTGAATTTCCGACACATTTATATATATTTTTTAAATATTATTATCCATTTATTTTGCAAATGTTATTTCTTAATTTTTTTTCTAAAGCACTGCCATTAGATTTGTTTATTCCGAACTTTAAGCTTCGACGGTTTTTTTACGACACAAACTTTTACTTTCAGGAAATACATTTTTCATAATTTTTGCTCTTATCTTCATTCCATCTCGCGAGATTGTCATTATAGAAACCGAAACAATATTGTGTCGACATATCTCGTCGTTCTATGTTGACACAGTTATCGTTTGTAATTTCGTTGCCGCAAGTGGACTTGAATGTAACACGATTCCGGAAGATAATTCATCAAGGTTTCATGATCTTGTTAAACTTTACCAGTATTACTGCGTGCATTCTGCATTTTTATTTTCGTTTTAAATATTCTGATGTATGCGCAAACATTTACACGGTCTACAATACATTTATTTCAAACTTTAATAATTGCTTCTAAATAATAATAATTAAATATATATTGTTTCTGTTAATTTCATAAATTAATCATGAAACGGAAATTAATAATATTGCATGCATAATGTACGGAACTTGGAAATAGTCTAAATTATTAAATCGTAATTTCATAACATTAATATACAATAATGTAATCTTATCTTTTTACTGGCATCACTTATGTAGTAAAAGAAGAAGAAAATCTATAATTGACATGTAATATTTAAATTAACTGAAATTGAACAAATTTTAATTTTACATGTTACTTTTTTTATATTACAGGAGTAAAAACAGATTTGTACAGATTAATCTGTTCTTGTTTATTATATTATATATACATTTTTATCTTTTAAATATTTAACTGTATTTTTATCGTGATTTTACATTTAATTTTTAAAAATATGAAAAAGAAAGCAAATGTAACTCTATATTTTAAGTGTCTTACTTTTCAAGCCCTGCGTTGCTGTGTATTAAATTTACTTTATCTATATACGGTGTGGATCAATTTAACCGAATAAATAATTATTAACTTATTAATATCATATTATCTGCAAAATGCTCCTCTCTCTCTCTCTCTCTCTCTCTCTCTCTCTCTGCTAAATTAAATTTTTACAGTATCGAGTATTGCGATAATTTTATCCGATTTTATCCGATATGCAAAAAAAAAATATTATATAAACTTCGAATTTTTTATACTTTTTTTTGAAAAAATATTCAATGAAAAATAATAAAAAAGTTGCGTATAATAATTAACTACACAGGTCTTTTGCTTTGTTCTTTGCAAACTATATTTTTATTTATTATTCATTTATATTTTATATGTAATGAGTATATATAGTAACATAATATTCGTACAATACATATATTATTATTCAAATATTTCTGTATTATTCATAGCGAACGTATTTGTGAAATATGTTTATATTTGAAAGAGAGAGAGAGAGCACTTTTGCGCTCGAGTTTTTAACAAAAATAGTTAAAAAACGCACAAATGTAATTAATTTAATAATTAAATAGCCGGCAATATTTCGAAGCGAAACACTTGATTGTGTACAAATGTAACGCTAATTATTTATTAAGCGTGTTTTCTCAGCTTCAAACTTAATCTCTCTATCGTTTCCAAAGCAGTTGCGCCAGATCGTTGAGCGTTTAACGAAACAAAAAAAAAAGAGCTGTGGAAACGATCGAGACCGCGGGTGCAACATTAACGAATGCGCTTTTTTTGCCGAAGACATCGAATCTAGTTCAGTCATGTGTCGGGACAATTTATCCGGATGAATCAAGTTCTGCTAGGCTCTCTGTTCCCTGCTCACTTTGCACAATCTTACCTAGAAATATCTCGTTGAAGTCGCCCTTTCCGCCAATAAAGACGCCGTAGTGTATGTTCAGCTCGAAGAAGCGACCCGGCAGTTGGGTTCTGGTCGTGTGTATCACATCGGTCTGTAAGCTGACGTTGGCTTCGCGTCTCGTTAGATTGACCTCGTGCCAGCTGAGGTCGTTCAGTGTCAATCCGCGGGCGCTCGCCACCTCGGTTTCGCCCGCGCCTAAATTAATATGAACCTGCGGCACAAAAAAAAAGAAACAAGTTGGAACGGTTGCTCGTAAAAAGTCAGTCTCATTTTTGTCAGTTTTATTGTGAACGCGCCTGCTACCGTAAATGAGTTTTATACGCGGGCACAAATGCATTTTTGTTTTTTTTTTCCTCGATCTTTTTTTATCTTTTTTTTTCCGGAGAGAGGCCGGTTGTTCCTCCTCAAAATAGAGCTTCGGTTTCCGGTCGTAGTTTCCCCACTGTACTTTATATTCTTCCGCGACCAGCCAGCGCTACGTAAACGCGTAAAAAAATATTATGGAAACGCGTAAAGAGTTTTTATACTGCTAAAGAGCAAGAGAGAAAAGAGATGCGAGCGCACTTTTTTAGGGGATTTAATGAACGAAGTGTAACCAACGAGTGCGCGAGCGAGAATCGCAAGAAGCGTTTCCTCGTAATGCCATAAAGTAAGCTTTACCTTCTTTTGCGGTCTTGACGGTGTGATCAAAAAGTTTTTTGCAGTGAAATAATTATACTTGGTAACACCGAGTGGAGGAAAAAAGATGGATCCAAATCAAATGAAAGTCTGCGGATGGTGGAAACAATTTTAAAAGCACAAAAAAATTGTTTTCAAAATAAAATATTGTGTGTCTCGGTATCACAAAGAACTATATATATATATAATATTATATATTTTTGCGTAAAAATGTAATTTTATCTTGACAAAAAATATCGAAATGTCACAAAAGAGAGATCATATGATTTTGTGAGAAGAATTTGATTTTTCATTTTCTCTATTGTGCAGTTGGAAAACAAATATATAAATCTCGCAAAAAAATGCTCGCAAAACTAGGTGTACGAACCTCGGTGTATACGAGGTTGCCTGGCGCCAGTCATGTTCCGCAAATTCTCCGACAGCCTGAGCTGACAGGAATCCGACAGCTCGAGGTTTCGTGTATTCCGTCTGCACTTGAGGCACTCGCACAATGAGTTTGCATGCCGAGAGAATGAAGAAGGCAGACAGCTAGACAGACAGCGAAAACGGCTTTTGGTCTCGCGCGGAAAATAAATGTCGAACTTCTCCGATAGCTCGGCGCGTCCTCTCACGAGTTTGGCCAATTTCCATGATGAAAGAAACGTGACTGCTCGAGAGGAGCGTCGTCGTCGTCGCTGCCGTTCGCTCTGGCAGGGATTCGCTCGATCTTCGCAATTATTCTGCGCTCATACGCAAGCGTAAGATTTTTACACAAAATATGCGTCGTTATATTTTTTCACAACGATTGTCGTCGCACAGATATTTTGTAATTACACCGTCGAGAATTCCCTAGTTACACTTGATAGATTTATGATTACCGGGGAATATAAAAATTTCCAACTCTTCATAGATTCACATAGAAAGTCATCTAAATCAGCGCTGTCGAGATTGCTGCACCGAAAAAATTGTATTCTTGTTTTGAGGATATCCCACTTACTTTAAGTATATTTTATACTAAAATAGGCGCCAAGAAGAGTTTCTTATTTTAAGA
>NW_018020899.1:91326-106541 GCF_002006095.1 Pseudomyrmex gracilis | reverse complement strand
TATAATAATAATTTTAACATTTAATCATTTTTATTTTTAATTCCTGACGCGCTGTGCACAAAAAGCCTCTATAGAAAAACATATATATCTCACTATCGAAAAAGACTATATTCTTAAATCAAGAATATATTCTTAAATAAANAATATATTCTTAATTTCAGAAGAATATCATCTAAAATCTTTAAGAAGATTTTTTAAGTATAAAATCTTCTACTTACAAGAATATAATTTTTTTTCGGTGTGCCTGCTACGCGTCGCTCTCGGCAGCGTTGTATTATTACTTCAAATAATTGTTGTAGATCTTGATGATACTTTCGACGTCAGATGTCTGTGCATGATTTAAAAAAACAATATTCACGCGAGCATTTCGACGCAAGCAAACTGCGCAACATTCTGAAGTAAAACAGGACTAAGATCTACACCGAAAAAATTATATTCTCGTAAGTAGATTTTATACTTAAAAAATCTTCTTAAAGATTTTTAGATGATATTCTTCTGAAATTAAGAATATATTCTTTATTTAAGAAAATATTCTTAATTTAAGAATATAGTATTTTTCGACAGTGAGATATATATGTTTTTCTATAGAGGCTTTTTATATTCTAATCAGTATATATTCTTATCAATATTACTATTTAGAGGATTTTCCTCTTAAAATAAGAAACTCTTCTTGGCGCCTATTTTAGTATAAAATATACTTAAAGTAAGTGGGATATCCTCAAAACAAGAATACAATTTTTTCGGTGTACAAACAATATTTCTAAGAAAACTTACGGACGCTCATGTACGGACTTTGACAAGTTGCAATGAAAATGGTTGAAAAGACTATTGAGAAAATAAATCTCGCGCTTAAACGTAAAAACCGCAGTGATGACGGATAATAAATACACCTCCTTTATTCTTTTTCTATAATCTCGCTACTTAAACAGTGTCCTACGTTTTTCAACTCGATGCGATGCATTATCGAGTTAGCAGATAGTACACGACGCGCTTTAGCGAGAGGTGAAGTAACGGAATCCTGATAAAGAGACTCTAATCGTGATCCAATTTCGAGCGTCCGAGACTTACTGCGTTTCGGGCGGCGGCGGCTACAACGACGACGCCGACGCCGACGCCGACGCCGACGCCGTTCCTCGTTACAGTCTCTCGGTTGATCCTACATAAAAGATCGAGGAGCGTCCGTTGCGGTTCTTCTATCTCTTTAATGAAAAGTTGATCGTCTCCGAGACTAAAAGTCAGTGACGCAGCAGCATTACGTCCGTACTGACGCAACGATGACGTTTCTGTCCGGCTCGGTTTTACGATCGACCTCCGATAATAAAGGCGCGAGCTTTCTGCGAGTTTACGCGACGATGGCACAGTCAAATGCAGGCAAAATGCCGAATGACTATGCAGGACCCCATTAATATGTATAAGCGCGCGAGAGACGCGACACTTTGCAGAATGTAAACGCCGCCTCTATACACACACATATAGTCGCGCTCTCAAGAGCCCGGCGGTGGTGCCGATGGTCGCGAAACATTATGAACGCACCGACGATTGGAAAGTGAACAATATCGGAAGCATTCCGCGGATTCGAATCGTCGAATTATCAACCGGCACGAGTCTCGGGACAAGACTGCGGCAAATACCATTGTGTGTGATACACATCGATATATGTATCAAAGTTCACCGTGTGAATATGAATTGCCACGGATATCCCGAGTCGAAATTTTGATGCTACTTTCAAACTTTTGAAGATACTCTTTGAACCTATTTAACTGACCAATATGCTTATTTAAACCTACTTTGACACTTATATTCATTTACTCCTCTTTTGAACCTTTAATTCTATAAATTTTACGTTACTCCTATTTTGAACCTACAAACACTCTCGATATTTTGGTGATTGAAGTAGATTCTTTTTACATAGGAAAAAAACATTTTTTAACATAAATTGAACCTACTTTACTATCGTAACTCCTATATATAGTAGAATGAGAGGTTCATCAGAGAGTCAAAATTTCGACTCGGGATATCAGTCGATAAACGAAAGAAATGCTGCACGTAAAAACGCAACTTTATATCTATCCCATCTTGTTCAGCAAGCAATCACCGGGCAAGCAAAACACACGCGTCGTATCGCTCAAAATTTTCCCTTTCACTATTGGTGTCGCCGATGAAAGCTTACACGTTGAAAGGTGAGCAATATCTCGAAACGCTAGCAGTAATTAAGTTTCGATTCGTCGGATTAGCGGAGACTCAAGATTAACGATTCCATTTCGCGCGCGCACGAGAAAATAAAGTCATTGGTGAAACGCTTGCTTTCGTTGTTTTTCGTTGCAACAATAACAAATGTGTTTACGCGCATGTTGCTGTTTTTTAAATACATAGCAGCTAACGCTGCCGAGAAAATATCTACTTAGATCGGAGAAAAACGCTCGCGTATTATTTATAGTAGTCATGTTTTGTAATTATTAGGGATTATACAGTTCTCCTAACGAAGGGAAAAAGTACTGCGCGTATTTTTTTATTCTAATTACACGGTATTATAGTCCATTATATTAACCACGCTGCTATTTGCATTTTTAACGTGTCTCAGCTTCTCATTACGATGCAATCGGTTTATTAAAGACTTTCTGTTCTAGCAGTAAGAACGTTGATTGAAAAAAAAAAAAAAAAAAAAAAAATGTGTTTCCAATTGTTATATACATAATAAGATCGTTAACAAGAGAATTAAAGACTGTGCGTAGTGAAGGTATCTTGCTCATAATCGATGAGAATAAACCAAGTTTGCGGAATAAATTTAATTAAAACACTCAGAGAGATCCGCGAGACTCGCGGAAATACCGCGGGGGGATAAGAGAAGGAGAAAAGTTTATGAAATCCCCGAATATACTGCATGAGAGAGCGCGGAACTGCTACATATATATCGCCGGCTGGAAAGCGGGCGATATCGCGATATATCGTCGCAATTAAGTTCTGAATCGGCGGATTATCGTCGGATATAGAGGGGCTTTCAAGCCTCTCCGGAGACGTCGAGCAAGGTCTCTCTTCTCTCTCCTCGTGTCGAGGAGGAGGCACACGAGACCCCCGGAAGACTGCCATAGCCTTTTTTGCTCCCTGCTTCGTTTATCCTCCGCCTTCATCCTCCTTAACGATCTTCTTAACAAATTTAATTAAGCCCCGAGCCAAGCGAGCGCGAAAGCGCAGTTTCTTCTTCGGTCTCGGTCTCGGACTTAACCCTTCGCGAAATTAGATTCGCGCGGTTTTCTCGACGGGATTCATGCGAGTAACCGGCGGAATATCGCGCACACACCTGCACGCGGCTAATGCACTCTCCCGCGGGAGTGGAAGATATTTTAATACTGGCACAACCGGAGATCCTCGCGTAACGTTCTCTATCCTAAGGTTAAGATGGTACGGGAGGAGAATGAGAGAGTCGTAAAAGAGGTGGGCGGGTTGCGCGAGAGGATTGAGATTGATGAAAATTTCGTGATTGGAGTGCGCAAGGCGCTGTTGAATACGCCGTGAAGCACTTTCGACGTAACGGTTACCGTAACGACACGCGGCCAGAGAATGTAGCAGGCAAATCGATTATTACTAACTCGTACACTCGCGCTTTCGGGGGAGAAAATAATATTCCGCAATCCGCGCTCGCATAATCTTACATAATCGTAACATAGTTGTAACGAGAGTCAAGACGCGCTAACGTGTGTTTTACTCGAGGAATGACGAAAGAGGAGCAAAGCGGGGGAGAGTGATAATGATGAATCATAGTAGAATACAAGAGAGAAAGAGAAAGAGTAAGAGCGCGGGAATATTAATCGTTGGAAAATTAATAATCTGTGGAGCAAAGTCGTAACTTGGTTGCGACTCGGTTCTTTGTGCATAATTAGAAGCGGCCGCGCAGCTCTCATCAGCGGTTTGTTATCAAGAGACGTGATGATGGCTACCACGCCGAGAGAGTTCTATCGCTGTCAGTCTGTTTTTCTCATTATAACTCGTGAAACTAGTTTATAGGCCTCCGGACCGTTATTCTCTATCTCTATCACGTGTACGTACACATGTTTCACACATGCACCTATATAACCGTGTTCGTCGACCACAGCAGTCTTGACGCTCGTCGTCATAATAATATAGATATCGATCATGAAAGTCGTATATTCTGCGAATATTCAATTTGAATTTCAATTTCTGCCTCCAGTAGGTATGAACCGGCATGTGAAACGTTGTTACATATAATGTAATAGTGTCCAATGTGTGTTCTCTGAGGCTTGCCAATCTAGCGACATAAAAATGTACTACGCGTTGCCCTCCCGCGGAGAATAATATACTTTGAAATACATTCTTTCCTGCTTATTTTTTCTCGATCGCCAAACGCGAAATTTGGCCGAACAAGAAATTTTCTCTTTCATGTTTCCGATATTCACGCATTAGTGTGTCTATACACTGTATGTTTAATTGCGCGCGTGAATTGTTATACAAGATTCACTTTCTTTCTCTTATGAATTATTAATTATCTTTTTAGAGGTAATTTTTTATGTTGAAAATTTATTTGTTCACGGATAAACAAGGCCGTGAAGAACATCACACTTGGCTCTTTGTTCGCGCTTAAAAACTCCTCTCCGTATCTTGTTTTTCACTCGGAAGAAAAATTCTGTCATTCGGACGATCCGTGACGTTCATTACCGCGTAAAATCCGATCGAGTGACTCCGTTTCACGCGTCAGACAGTTTTGACCGATCGCGTGAAATCCTGACCAATGTGCAAAAACGAACGCAACGTGGCGCAAGCGGCTTTCCAACCTCTTGCTGAAACATCGCTGGTATTGATGTGCAATAAAACCGTGTGCGTTTTAGGAAAAAAAAGAGAATCAACTTCGTCATCGCGCGATGGGTAGCATAACAATTTCATTTCACGAAAACATCGATGGAAAGGACATTACGCGTTTTTGTTCCAGCGGTCGTTCGACTCGCTTGTAAAACCATCGCGTTGAGTCGTCAAACCAATTAAACCAAAAAAAAAAGAAACACGTTGTTAATCTTTCGACAAAATAACAAAGTTGTTGTATGCGTCGCGAAAACCGTTTGTCAACCTCGTTCGCGAAGTTCTTACTACGGAAACAAACAGCGTATTTTACGATGAAAACTCTCACGATCCGTCGAGGTCGGTCGGTTAGGATATGACAGAGACAAGTTAGATTAACCACTCGGCGATTGTGGCGCAATCGCCACCGGCCGAAATGTGATAGTTCGCTATATCGAAATTCGCTCCACAATTGAATTTGGCGACTGGTTTGGTTGTATCTCGCTTGTAGCGAATCAATTAATATTTAGTTTTTCTCTCTTTTAGCACACGTCCTATTTTGTGTCTCTGTATGTAAGATTTCTCCATCTATCTTTTCCACGTACGTATAAAGATTTTTACACGTCGGAATAAGATATACACTGCGAGAAAAATCTTATTGTTAGTGTTTTCAATAACGTAACCGTTTTAACGCAAAAAATTACACGTTATCAATATCTTAGTAAAAATATTATTCTGTTACGTTTAAGTCACATGACCTTTTACGTTGCCTTTTTATCGATCTTTTAACTGATATTCAACGTTTTTACAGATCATTGCTTCTGTTCTGTTCTTTTTTTGTTCTTATCCTGTTTTAGAATGCGACATATTTCTTATTTGCTTTTTCTTAAGAACAACGTTTTTAATATGAATATATATCTTCTTTTTCGCATTTTAAACAACCGCCAAGACTTGCAGAGCAAGTGACGTCGGTTAAAAGAAAGAACTAATGTTGGCCAAATGTCACTCTATATTTACTTTGCACAAAAGATGTGTAAACATATATATATATATAAACGATACGCAATATAAAAACCAGAAAATCGTATCTAAAAAATTAGAATGTTCAATATAAATCGAGTTCAATGACAAAAATAAAAAGCAGAAAAAAATTAGAACAAGAAATGTACAACATTACAAATTTATATATCCATTTACGCAATTCATGTCGAATATGCAGCGCACGCCGCAAAATTTGCTACATCGTGATGATTAGGATCTTTTCCTGGATGCAATATAGTTTGCGGTGCGGTTGGAATCCTGCCATCTCTTTCGTCGAGGAAATAAGAATCCCCGTTGAAGTAATAAGAACCGCGGACATGCGCGCGAGTGTTACATCTGAGAGCGGTGAATCTTTTTTTTTTTTTTTTTTCTTCTTTTCCGTATCGCCCCCGCGGGAGAATATTTTAGCGCGCGCGCACACACACACACACACACACGAAACCTCGAGTTTTTTTTCGGCGTGTCACAGAGCGTGTGTCTAATTTCTCCGCGAGGACACGGTGGAGAGAAGAGAGAGACAGACAGAGAGGGAAAGAAAGTAAGAAAGAAAAGTCTTGACAGGCGTATTGCAGCACGTGCGACCCGTTAACGACAAACGACCGGTGCAACCAAACAACACAGAAAGCCTATTAATAGAAGTAAGCGCCTAAGAAGCAAACAAACCTTCAATCTGCCGGCTTCGAGTTTGATCAGGCAGTAATCCGTCTTGCCGGCAGCCAATAGCAGCATAGCGTCAGCGAGATGAGTTCGGAACCGGAAACTGATGTCAGTAGCATCCTTGGCCTCTTGAACCGGAAGATGGATGTAGCTTGCCCCGTAAAACGACACTGCAAGTTTAACAAATTTAATGCGTTTAAGTGAGGTACAACCTAGGAAGACCGATGGTACGTGTTATTTTATGTATATATATATATATGTATATATATATATATATATATATATATATATATTTTACACGCCGGACAATTTGCTGAAGAGAGAGATGAAAAAAAGAAGAGATGAAGATAAAGAGAAAGAGAGAGAGAGAGAAAGATAAAAAGTGAGGGGAAAAAAATGCGCTATTAACGTTGCAATCTTTCATTTTAATTTACATAATGTTGTAATGTTCTCTCCATCGTACCAACCCTTCATGGAAATCTGGAAATTGCAGACAGTCTCGTTGTAACCAACGAGACGAAAGCGGGATCGCTATTATAACCAAGATTTGCTCTTTGCATCACGCTGACTAATATAGTAATAATTAAAATATGAGTTTTTGCTAACAGAAACAAAGAAGAAAAAAAAATGTTGAGCATAACGTTCGCGAACGTTCTATTTTTGCGTAGAGTAAAAAGCGCGGGTGAAAATACGTTGCAGTCTCGCGCGCAAGACCTCATTTTTCTTCGCTGCCGAGGAAGAGAAATTAAGTGTCACTCGAAAAGTTTTATTTCGTTCATCTGTTTCTCCGATAACTTTTGAATTGCGCGAACTGAAGTGGCTTTCTTCAAGAAATTTGATATATTCATCACACTGCACCTGTAAACAGCGGTAAATAAGTTGTAAAGAGTACGAAGAGATATAGACAAGAAAAAAACTGACGATTTTGCAAATTTTTTATAAAGTTCTTGTGTCGGCTACCTAATTACATTTATTATTAAAGATAAATACCTGCTATAAATTTTCACGGCTATATTGATATTTGTAATAGTGAGAAAAGGATGCTAACAATAAGTATGATAAAAACATGAAGTATAGTATAAAAGAAGTGCACCGAAAAAATTGTATTCTTGTTTTGAGAATATTCCACTTACTTTAAGTATATTTTATACTAAAATAGGCGCCAAGAAGAGTTTCTTATTTTAAGAGAAAAATCCTCTAAATAGTAATATCGATAAGAATATATACTGATTAGAATATAAAAAGCCTCTATAGAAAAACATATATATCTCACTATCGAAAAAGACTATATTCTTAACTTAAGAATATATATTCTTAAATAAAGAATATATTCTTAATTTCAGAAGAATATCATCTAAAATCTTTAAGAAGATTTTTTAAGTATAAAATCTTCTACTTATAAGAATATAATTTTTTCGGTGTGTGAACGTAGTTTTATATAAAGTTTTATTATTCATAATGCTTTTTTTTATTAATAGAAAGAGAAAAAGAGAATAAATTATTTATAATGCTAACAAATTACGTATTTACGTGCTTAAAATTATTCTGTTTTCTTGCATCAGTTGTCGGTTGCATCACCGAAAAAATTGTATTCTTGTTTTGAGGATATCCCACTTACTTTAAGTATATTTTATACTAAAATAGGCGCCAAGAAGAGTTTCTTATTTTAAGAGGAAAATCCTCTAAATAGTAATATTGATAAGAATATATACTGATTAGAATATAAAAAGCCTCTATAGAAAAACATATATATCTCACTATCGAAAAAGACTATATTCTTAAATTAAGAATATTTTCTTAAATAAAAAATATATTCTTAATTTCAGAAGAATATCATCTAAAATCTTTAAGAAGATTTTTTAAGTATAAAATCTTCTACTTACGAGAATATAATTTTTTCGGTGATCATCTGCCGAAATACGTGTCATCGTGTTTGAAACAAAAGAACGGCATGTTTTCAAATAAACACACACACTCTTAAGTCAAAGTCCTTTTTTATTTATTGATACTTTTAATAATTATTCGACGGTGAGAGATGAAAAATATCACATCAAATTGACATATTTAACATATGGATATATAGTTCCGATGTGAAAATATATAGATACTTTTAACGATGTAAAAGTGTAGTGTGATTATAGGGATATGCGTGCGATTATTAATCGCATTGCTCGTCGAAAATTTATCCGCGGATTCTAAGTTTTCAAAGTCTATTATCAGTAAGTACTCGCTCGAGCCACTTCATTAACAAAAGCGGCAGTAGCGGACCTGGCGGCAGGTTGATGAATGGATCGTCAAAGTTCTCCGGGTCTCTCTGGGCGTTTACCACGAACTTACACCATTGTTTTATAGCCGTACAAATATCGCTTTGGAGTCCGAATAAAAAGTGATAAATAGCGAATCTGTGGTTGAGTCTCGCAAACTTCTCTTCATAGACCTCCCTAGAGGAGGCGCTTCGAAGGAGGACTATTGCGACTCGTAAAATATTCTCGATTAACGGGAACACGTTTCCTGAAACTATCACGGATTGTAAAATGAATGTGTCGACGCTTCGATTGAGCCGATGAATGATCGCTTTCAAAACGCCTCAAACGAGCACTGAGAGAAAGAGAGAGAGAGATCGTATCTCGCAACGCGTGCGTTTATATAGAGACATGTATAAAGGAACGAACCAAGTTACCACAAGGTTTATTTCTCACCCCTCCGTAAATGATCTAAGAACGCGTTCAAGTACGTGGAATAACTGCACGGGCCATTAAGTACGAAGAATCTTTCTCTATCTCTCTCTCTCTCTCTCTCTCTCACTCATTCACTCACCCACTCTCTACTATCTTCTTCTCGGTTAACCGGCGCATAGGAACATTAACGTTGAATCGATCGTACGTATTGCTCCGGGTGTTTTGCAGTTCAATGCACTTGAGGCTTACTCAATTCGCGTTATCCACGCGAATCGCAATATTTGCGTGCATACAAAGGAAGTGCAGCTCGAAGCAGAAACGCTGATGCTTGACAACATCCTCGTTTCTCTCGTGCAAGTCTTCCGTATAAATAAAGCGTCTCTCGTCCATTGTGTGTTGTGGAGCGCACAAGCTAATTTGCGGAAACTCAAAAATAAGCAATAAATGAACAAAGTATTTTTATGAAAAAATTAATGTAACTTTTTTTAAAAAGTTCAATCCTAAAAAATTCAGTGAAATAATAGTCTAACTTTTCGAACAAATATGCACGAACTCTTCGCCGACTTTAAAAATTATAGTTCACATGGACATAATTAAAGTTTGCAATTGATAAAAACACTTCAAACATTTATAACCGAACAATCAAAAGTTATAACATATAAAATTATGAAAATATGTTCTAGCAAGGCGCTTAATGGCGCAATAATAAAATACACAAGTTCGGAACGCAAAGTTTTTAACTTTGAAAATAATTGCCTGTGTTATCTTCTCATTTGCAAATCTGATCATGTGCAACACACTTCAGATATATGATTATCGTTTCTATCCGTACTATAGATTGTTATTCCAATCGTACGCCCACGTATCGATCCATTCGCTAACGGTAATTACGATTCTCAGCGGCTGTGGTATACGCGGATATCGAAAATGTGCATTCAGTTGTTATTCGATAGGTTATTTGTTTTATAAAATTACTAAAAACCTGGAATCTGCTTTCGCGGTACAAAGCGTTGTTGCAAACACACATCTATATAAGGGATAGGTTTAATCACGCGAATATGTTCGTTTTGGCGAATTTTATAACATACCATTGTCACAAAGAGAAATTGTACTCATTATGAAGGAAGATTAAACAATAAAGTAAAATAATTAACATGGATGTACACAGAATGTGTCTATTACATTACATTTTGTCAACGATTTATCTTCGGTCGCCGCGCGATATCGAGATGTCACTCAACATATTTATATATAAACGACAAAGTAATAAAAATAAATAATATATTATGCTCGGAAAACACAAGTGAATTTTTGTTGTTGCGTTCATCGAAATATATATATATATTTTTTTTTCAGACCGTTACTAAGCGACGTAACTAATATATATTGGTCGATCCGCAAACGGAGTAATGCATCCAACCGTGCCATTAATAGACTAACTAAGTGCGTCGGTTCTCTCTCCTACAATTTCTCGGATATATTTCAAATCGAATTTTCCGCGTTTTCCCGTTGATTATATATATGTATATATATCCGCCGGTTGTATATCGAATTTCACTAAACACTCCGACTGACCTGCATTCGATATGAAGCGGAATAAACGCGCGCGAGGAAAGGGAACTAGAACGCGCGCGGGCTATACACGCGGGTTATGAGATACGAGCACTTAGAGCCCCGTTTTACCGCACTCGTAATTCTATTTTTCTTTGCGAGTCGTGGAGATTCCTTTCGCGGTTACATTCGTAAGCGTAATTGGCCGACGGGCGTCCGTGAAAAAGTATACGGTGCATTACTCGCGCAGCGATGGCGGTTGATGCGGCAATGCGAACGGCAAATGGAAATGATCTCGTAAGGTTTCATGGAAATTGCCGAGTGTTCTGTTTCCTGGCAATTCTTTCGACGGATATATCGAGTGTTTCGCGCATAATAATAAAAATAAACAATTCACGCGACCCAATTGCACGCGGCCGATCTTAATTACAGCTAATATTCAAACACATTTGACTTGCACAAAGTCACGAGAACGCGGCGTTTGACACGATCGTGTGTACAGTGATTAAGTGCTCGAGAAAACCGATTGCGCTAATCTAGGTTAAATTGTATTTAACGATTTATATTTAAACCAAAGTAAAAGCTGGCCGCGATTAAGTCCGGTGAAAAGCGATGGGGTCTTTTTTTCTCGAGAAAGAAAAGCGTCGAAGAAGATTTCCAAATAAACCGTGTGGTTTCAATGTTGTTTGTATATAAATTTCCGGCAATATTTTGTAATCGCTGTATCATCGTATGCGTATACTTCGCCGCAATTATGCTTACAGACATTTATGGAAATTTCTTTTACCGTGTTGCAAAAACATTTTTATCATGTTATAGTACTCGACTGCATTTTCACAGAATGTAAACCGCATAACTGGCACGCAAAAATACGCGGTCGATGTAACGCGGCCGCATAGCAGCAGTATTTTTTCTCTTTTACCCTTTCCTCTTCTTCATTTTCTCTCTCTCTCTCGCTCTCTCTCTCTCTCCCCTTTCTCTTTCTCGATGCGCATGTTTTTCGCGAAAATATGTATCCAGTCTGGACCAGAACATGTAAAAACAAATGCACAATATCGCAACGCAACGCGACAGTCTCGCACGCGTCGCGCAGATTAAACCGACAAACGGGAAACTGATTAGAGCGGCAAGGTATCTCATTTTATTTTGACGGTATTTCAGAGGTAATGTTTTGCGAGAAATGTAATTTTACGTTGGATCAGTTGTGAATAATTTAAAACGAACCGCTCGTCATCCGCGCCGTTTGCATTCCTTGGCTATTAATTTACATCATAGGCGCCTCCCGTTCAGTACATCTTTCGCGGATTATTATGGCCGGTAATTCTATGTACGTATATTTGTATAAATCGAGTCGAACGGATTTAAACGTTTTCGTATATATATCTATAAGCAGCGACAGCTGATACAAATTTGGAATAGAGAGTTCACAATAGGTATGTATCAACATGCGAATGAACATGTCGCGTGCGCAGATTTATTGGCACACAAAAATACACGACATATTGATTGTTGCAAACTGTTCAGCCAAACTATGTTTTCTTTTTTTTTTTTTTTTTTTTAACGAAAAATCTCCGGAAGGGAGAAAGCATGAACAAATTTTCCGTTTGAACGTATATCATATGCGCGATTTGACCGATTGTTGAACTCGCGCAAAGATCGATTTGGCGAATATAAGGCCATCGCGCGCGCCGAAAAAGATGACTCCGTAAAAACGCGGCGCACACGGATTACACGATTCGATTATCCGGTTTATTCAGATGAAATGCCAAGCCGCACATACATCGAGTATTGTACACCGATAACGGACACCGCCGGTAATTCGAACACGAGTACACTTCAATATGTATTGCAACAGCGTATGATTTATAATAGTAGCAAGTTATTATTTTAGCGTGATTTCCGCATTTGATTATTACAAATTGAGTAGATTTAATTAGCGACTCTGAAAAAAACAAAATTTAATCTTCTGACCTGCAATTATGCGACGTACTATATAACACGACTTGTTAAAAATGTTATTTGTTTTTTATTTATTGACTTTGTAATAATATTTTACCATAGAGCTTTTTATAAAAAAACCAATAAAGTGCATTGTATATTATTCGTGTGTGATTTACCTGAGAATAATAATAATATTCTTTTTGTGTGATGTTATTAAATTTTTTGCAACATGTGCAAATAATGTCAAAGAAATTTGGAACACGTAATTCGCGTAAAATTATAGAATAATATTCTCTCTCTTTATCCTACCTAATCAAGATACATGTATATTGGTAAAACTTGAGTTGATTGTGTATGCATAATCGCATATATACGTATATATGTATAATCACTTAGTTCTAACGCAAAATATCTCGCGTGTTTAACGAAGGACATAATGCAAATATTTAATAGCATGCTCGAAACTTCAAGATAACATAGCACCAGAAACAGCTTATTCAAGTTAATCTCAAAATAACTAAAACATCAAGAACGTTAATTTTGATGTTACTGAAATATCGCGAAGCAAGCGTATTTCGCTCTCATATTTATTTTTTGTAGAAGAAAAAACTTTTTTGCGCAATGTGTGTATGAAAAATGTAATGAAATAATTATATAAGTAATTTAAAGAAATTATTCCGCCAAAAAAAAATTTTTTCCGCTCTTATACTAACAATTATTCCAAATATATCCATGTTTACAACCGCACGTTTGCTCGTTCTCTTTTTTTTAGATATCATTGCGATTTTTTACTGAACAAGTTGCTTCTTTTGCTCTATAAATCTCACGAATGGTGACTTTTGGTTACCCAGTGTGAGACTATTCGCGGATTACGGGGTTAAAGTGGCTGAAGTACTCTTGCGTGCATTTCTCCCGATATAATCGCTCGTGCGGGGTATGTTTACGTAGAGAACGCCGGGTGTGCGGCTCCTCCACAGTCTCGCGCACTATCAAAAGCGCTCGGCGATGTGTGCGCGCGCAGGCGACCATTAAACCCGCGCTCTCGCTATAAGTAAATTCGCGGGAACTACTCATGCCAGCAGCCATAAAAGTTAATCTTCACCGCTCGTTCTCGCGCGGTTGTTCTTCCGCGCATCCCTTTTGCATCGGCCGATTCGGCCGATGCAAGGAGCGAAATCCGTATTTCTTTTGGTTCTGCTTTCACGGATCCGAGGGCAAATAACAGGAGAAAGAGTGCGACAAAAGAAAAAGAGAGAGAGAGAGAGAGAGAAAGAGAGAAAGTGATGAAAGAAAAGGGAGTGAAACAAAAGAGCTATAAGCAAAGAGAGAAATCACTGTGTCTTACCTTTTTCGTCTGTTTGGCAGTAACCCAACAGAGAGACCGTTACTGCTAAGAACATTAGCAGTCCCATGTCGGTGAGGAACGCCGGCCTTTTCCTGTGCATCTTCTTTTATTCAGCCAACCCCGTTTCCTGTCTACCTCCGCCCGCAGACTCCCCGCAGACTGGCGCGCGCACTCTTCCACTTTCGCGGCAGCGAAACGGGGTAACACACACCGATCTGACGAACGACTTCACGGACCGGCTCTTAAGGGATATCGATTTCACGTGACGGGGGTTACAAAACGCTATTTACGGGGTAGAGCGGGCTAAGATTCGAACGTACTTTTCCCATCCATTTCTTGCTCGTATGTCTTCCCCGTCACGCACATCGCAAGGATCTTTCTCTCTTCTTCCGCGAGAAACGTTTGATGTCTACGAATCACAGCGACACGGGAGAGGGGATTAGTAGTCGAATTGAGACGCTTTCTCTTCTTGCAGACGCGTGCTTATCGATTGTAGCACGCGGTGCATCCGTGGGGACGCTAACGGCTGATTTAGTGGAAAAGTGTGAAACCGGTGAACGCTCCCACGAACGTGGTCGTCGGTTCTTGGGTGACGTGTCTCCCAGGATGCGAAGCGGACGGTGCGAAAGCTGGCATCTCGTATTGCACGTATTCCCTTCGGTCGCCGATTCGGTCGATTCTGAAAGAACACAGCGAATGCACACAGCTATAAAACGACGACGCGCAGACTTTCGCGTGTGAAACAGTGTTTTTCCGTAACGCCGGCATACCGGGGCTTTCAGGCTTTCGACACGTACGCGTTTGCAGAAAGCTCCGCGTATACGCGAAAACTTGTGTCAGAGCGTACGTTGAATATCGCGGAGCAGGTGCGCGATGTGTGTCCGATAACTTTTGCGCGTCGAAAGAAAAAATATTTGAGAAATAGTATCGATATAATCGAGAAATATTACAACGCGTTAATAGAAATTTTGTCAGTGACAATTAACATATATTCTATAAAGCGCTCTTTGGAAAATTAATATTGGCATTCAATTAACATTATCATTAATAAATTTTCAATATATACATGTATCCTGAACAATTAAACTACAAAACTTAATCTTCGCTAAAACTCGCGTGTCTGATGATTGTCAATGCACATGTGAAAGTTAAAAATTTATATAAAATCTTTCTCTCTCTCTCTCTCTCTCTCTATATATATATATATATATATA